>NC_088866.1:56126799-56203365 GCF_032884065.1 Artemia franciscana | reverse complement strand
ATTGGAAACTATATATAAAAAAAAAACGTTTGAACTGAAACTAAGGAGCAACATTAAAACTTAAAACGAACAGAAATTATTCCTTTAAAAAAAAAATCATGGCAGTGTTGTTTCTAAATTAAATTTTAATTAATAATGAACAGATTAATCTAGAAAACAGAAGTTTTTCCGAGGGAAGTAAAAAGTGAGGTTGAAAATTAAACTGACAAAAATTATCACTTCACAGCCTATCCAACACATTTCAATAAAACTAGTATAAATAAGTCAATTGGTGATATTTCCCTATGTTTGTAGGATTACAGAAAATTAGCACTTTACTGGAAAACACAAAGCAATATAGGAATTTTTGTACGGTAAATTAAACCTTAGAAAAAAGTAAACTATATAAAATTCACAAAGGAATTTTTGTACGGTAAAAGTAACCTTAGGAAAAAGTAAACTATATATCTCATAATAATTTAAAGATCTTCTCTTCAGTAAAACTTGAAGTCCGTTTTCTAAAGAGGAGATTAATTTTTTTTTTTTTACATTCGGGCCAAAATTTAACAAAACCTAGTCTTTAGTATGAAAATATCCTAAAGGATGAATGAATCTGAAATATTCTTGGAGAAATATAGTCCAAAAGTAATTTTCCAAAAAAAAAGCAAATTTTTGCCACAGAAATGTTTTAAAAGGAATTTACTTCAGTACCAACTATTATATTTGGAATGAACCTTAAATAGTGAACAGAATGTCTGTTCAACTTGCGAAATAACCAACGGTTTTAAAATATTTATTGGCTTTTTTTGAAAGTGAAGTGAAGTTGAAGATTAATGAAACTATCAGGAAGAATTATACAGAATATTTCTAAGATTTTTTTGATTTTGTTTTTCTAACTTGATAGCATTTTGACTTTTTTTTCCTTGTTATCGATATGTGAAAAATAAAAACGCACTGTTCAAAGACATAACTCTTAGAGAAGATTGTAAATGAAATTTAGGCTTTTGAGAGTTATAAGAACCGTAAGGACCGGTGTCCCCACTATTATTTGTGGCAATATCCTCTCGTTCAAACGTTCAAAAATCCTCAGCAGTTAATATTTGTACCAGTTCTAAAATTTTCGTTCACTTAGTTTCACTAGGGTCCACACTCTCCCCTCCTAAAATCAAGTATCGTTTTCATCAAATTTCCTTTTTTTTCTCATGGATTCTACGTAGGATCCTTCCAGACTAGGCGGTACCCAGGGGGTTAGCGAGGTTGAACCCCCTCCCCCCCTGAAATATTTGTCCGACTCGTAAAAACGTAACAAAATGAATATAAACAAATTTTTTACGCGTTTTTAGTCTTTTTTGTGCAACCCTTTTTTGTATCATTACTTTCACAAAAACAACTTTTTGTTTCATTACTTTTTTTTGGCATATAGAAGTAATTTGTCTAAAAACCCATTGCTTAAATAAGGGACAAATACCATGCGTTAGTGTAGATAATTTTTTTTTGCATTTGCTGTTTTTATAGACTATGCCTGTTCTTGCTATAATTGGTGTTTTTTTATACCAAATTTGTCTGATGCTATGTACTAAGTGAGTGAAGCTTATGCTTTAGTATAAACAGAAAGTAATTGAAGCAAGACTTGTCATAAATAATTAAATTTCCTATTGGTTGGGACTTCTCAATGTTAATGCTGATAATACATCCCTCAGAATTTTTAATTATATGACAAATTAAAGATTTCTGTGGAAAACATCCACAGAAGTACAATGTATTTTGTGCTCTATTTTAGCAAATCAGACGTTAAATTGTTTTGTGTCACCCCTTACATTTGAAAAAAGTCTTTTGGTTTCGTTTGTTTTCCATACTTGAAAAAAATAAAAACAAAATGGCAAAAATTAGTTTTAAATTTTTTTTAGTAATCTCTTTCATGGATGACTGTTTTGAATAATTGTAAACGTAAAAGTTGGGAAGGGCTAATAGAAATGATACATCTGTTATAGCCCCTTGTTGATTATCAAAGTAATCCCGACTACATCTGCCAGTCTACTACGCAGGGCGGCATTTTCAAGAATACAGTTATGACTAGACTAGAATTAGGGGTGGAGACTAAAAAAAGGGTTATGACTTAGAGAACCGTTTGAAGATAACTATAAGTCTCATAAAATCTACCGTTTTTTCAAGGGTCCACGCCCACATAATTAAATGCTTTGTTCATTAACAAATTATTATGTAGTCTATACAGTCTACTGAATATGCCTCTTCGCGCATTGCGTAGCACACTCTGCGCCGGAACACGGCATACTTTCGCCACTTATTTCGTGCGCCACGGAAACATGAATTTTTAAAAGTAGTCAACTTTTCGAAGTTTCATTCGATAAAGAAAAATAGTGACCAAAGAGGTCATACATCTTTACATGAAGAAAAGCAAAATAATCAATGCACAGTTTTTCAATGCTTTTTTGTTATCATGAACCGCCAGTGCAGTTAAAGAAGAAGGGGAAAATGGTGTCAGTGATAAGAAACATGTTCCGATTCAGCCGTATGTTTTTAATATTTAGTGCTACGGTACTATTTTATTCTCGCCAGTATCAAAAGACACTGACACCATATATCAAAAGACCATCATACAAATCTTCCATTTCGTCGATAACATTTTGACGAAGTTCAAAATTTGTTGTTTATTAGTAACTATAATGCGTTCATGCCATCTATTTTATCACGTTTAAAGCACTTGTGGCCACCGAATAGGTCTATAGAGATTCTAAAGATAGTATAAACCTCAAATAAACGCTATATATTCGTTCTTGAGCAAGAATGTTTAGAAAAAAAACTTTCTAAAAAAAACTTTCTAAAATTGTTTGGAGTCGGAAAATATAAAAGAAACCGCTTACATACATAGTGTCAGGAAATTAGGTGATACGCCTCTCTCTCTCTCTCTCTCTCTCTCTCTCTCTCTCTCTCTCTCTCTCTCTCTCTCTCTCTCTCTCTCTCTCTCTCTCCTCTCACTCTCTCTCTCTCTCTCTCTCTTCTCTCTCTCTCTCTCTCCTCTCTCTCTCTCTCTCTCTCTCTCTCTCTCCCTCTCTCTCTCTCTCACTCGCTCTCTGTGTATCTCTGTCTCTTTTTGTTGTATGTGTAAGCCTGCCCTATCTATCTGCATCTGCTATAAGATAAAATTAATCTCTAGAATTCAATGTTATGGTGGCCCTCATGATTGCCCCATAGCTCCTTCCCGTGTTAAAATAGAGGGATGTTACCAAAATAAAAAGAAAGTACACAAGAACGCCTGTCGGTTTTACGGTGTTTACTCGTGCATATTGCTTTATTCTCAAAAATAAGGAGTAATCTGTCTACTTTTTTTCTTCCACTTTTCATTCAAAAACAATGATCTCGGAAGAGGGTTCTTATGATTAAATATGCAATCGAGGTGCATCCAACCATATTGAGACACCTCTTTTGCTTGTTGCTGGCACTGCTACCTCATATAGCTGCCAAACAAAATTTCTAGATATCACTTTCAACCAAAACAGTCGAAACTTCTAAAAGTTAACTTCGGTGGCAAAAAATCCAAGCGGTCCCATGAGCTAGAATCCTGAATTATGAAAATCGTCCATTGGAAAAAGAATTTTCACAGATATGTTTAGTGAAAAGCTGTATTTGTCTGAAGAACCCAAAGGGGATCTATTGGTCTTGTGCAATCTCTAGTGTCTCTCTATTCCTCAATTTTCAAATATTAAGATATTTTGCCAATTTCGATTCACTGGTAATAACCCTGAGCTTCTTAAGCATATATTTATCTTAAATCAAAACACTTTAAATATATACTTCAGGAGTCCCCCTATTTCTCTTTTTTCGCGATGAGTGCTCAAAATGAGAGCATGCTAGTTGATTTGACATTATTATATCAGTATTTCCGCGACTAGCACAGTATGATGGAAACCGTAGGTTGTGAATCGGCTCAAAGACAAATGATAATAATGAATAATACTTATTACGAGTATACAACATGGCACAGATACACGTACAAGCACAAGTAACACACACAGACACACACACACATGCACGCACATACACACAGTTACTCGCACAAACTATATAGGCGAGGCATATGCTTTGTGATTGCCATTTGGTTAGCTAGCCCATATATTATGAAGAAAAAAAAAGGCGAACTACTGACAAACAATACAGCGGTCGTTTAACAGCGATTATTGAAATCAACACTTCTTGCTAAACCTGTTGTTCCTTAAATAAAAATAAAAGTATATTTCATTTTCAGGAAAGCGAATTGATTTCCGTTTTCAAAAGAAAATTTCGTTTTCAAACTAGATCCGTTGCGCTGACTTTGAGCCGAAACTAACAGATCAGTTTAATGGGTTTCAAAGAAAAACATTTAGAACTCGAAAATGATGTTGAAAGTCAAAACATAGAGTGGATGTGTTTATTGAATCTCCGGTAACATATTGAACCAACATAGCTAGCTAATTTTTGGTGAACAAATATTCATTTTGAGTTCTCACACATTTGTATTTATATCTATTTGATAGCCTTCTTTTAAGAAAGGAGGAGCTAAAGAATATAATTGAGTGAGGGCGAATAATTTACCAATTTGGGCAAGAAGAGGATATTTAATGAAGAGGTAAGGGTAGGATGGTTTCTACTTTCATTTGATATGCGGGGGTATGGATGAGACGGTAGTTTATATCATGGGTGAGTCTAAAGAATTGAGTGAGTTGCTGAAAGAAATGTATGGAGATTCTAGGTATGATGAAAGATGGCTGGCAAGTAAAGTAAGGGATGAATGTTTAGTGAATTTGGGAAGATTTAGACGCTTTCTTATACTAGCAATGGAGCAAAGAAACAGATCTTTTTTTATTGGTGTAATGTTTATGTTAATGAATGTAATGAATCTATCCGTCCTGGCTGAGTGGTTGGCGCGCTGGCGTGGGAATTATGTGTCCAAGGGGCACGGGTTCAATCCCAGTTGTGACCAGTTATTTAGTTTGGGACGTGGGTCAGTGACGTGACTCTGTAAGCTCAGCCAGAGTTGACCCTGCTCTAAATGGGTACTTGGAGAAATCTGGGGAAGGTAAGCAGAAAAGGTGTGTGAAAACACAGGATGGTTGGCCCCCAACCCCCCATGCACTTCCTGACTTAAGCGCCATGAAACGGAGATCAGCACCGCCGGTTCGGACCTTAAGGGTCTAGTGCCCGTCTTACTTACTTTTTACTTACTTTAATAGTAAGAAGTGGTATTCCCGTATGGTCGAAAATTGGCACTTAATCATGGAGTTAAAGGGAGTCAAAAAGTAAATTACTATTCAAAGGGGCTGCACTCTAGGAGAAGCAAGCTCTGTGTACTCAGGCGTATGCTGGTGTTTAAGTATCTCTCTTAAAATAAAAGTTTATGGTTGAAGGCCCTATTTGAACTGGGGCAGTGTATTCTGGATACAATTCATGTATGGTCACAAAAATATAAACTGCGATTTGCTCCTGGAAAGTGTAAGGTTGTAAAATTCACAAGCAACAGGAAACGGGAAGTGCCCCTTGCTCTAAAAACAATTGGTCACCGAATGAAATGATTCTGTCATGTGGCGTAGAGGTCTGGGTTAATGCGACTGATGCTATGAGGCATATTAAGTGTCACTATGAAGTGTCAATGGTACCACTGTTTGTTGAATTGGACCGGACATATAAAGAATGCCAACTCACCGTCAAGTAATCAGGTTGATAATTATTCTTTCAGTGACAGCAGACATGCAACTCAGTGTTGCCTAGGAAAGGTAGGAGGGGAGCTGCAGACTCATAAAAATAGTCTTGTACCATAGATAAATTCAAAATAATGAAGAAATTTTTCATTCAGATTGTTCACGAGCCCATGGAAAATTGGGAACTGAACTTAGGATTTACCAATATATCTCTAGTTTAACTGAGGAGATAAAAAACACTGTGGTCTTGGGAAGCTGGGGAGCTGTGGTCCTAATGGCTGAAACATGGGGAACACAACAGAGACCCAAGTGACTGATGCAAATAGAAAGATAGAAATCAAATGAAACTAGTGTGGGCTCTAAGATCCTCTTGAATCACAGAAAATAAATTGACAGATGAAACCCTTGACATACAATAAACCCAAATCTTGCATTCTCATCACCCAAACAAGCTAAAAAGTGCAATAATGAGGTGGGGCTATGAACAGGTGGGGTTTAGCTTGAATTGGTAGGTGGGATGCAAAGAAGCAACGGGTATAATTCCGAAGTTCTATCCCTCACTGACTGGACATCTTTTATGACGTAATAGGTCTCGGAAACAAATGGTCAATGAAGCCATTACAAGTGTTGAGAAGTTTGGGAATCATCAAATCTGAATAGGAAGAACTGATTCTGTTGTTTCACAGAAATTGGAGATAGCCGTTAAAACAAACAGAAGTCTATTAGAAGAATCTCTGGCTGGAGTTAGGTGCCGGTTGGAGGCAGCTATTTTCAACAACTGGATAAGAAGATGGCAAGCGTGCAAATTAGGGGCAGAGGCATGGGAGTCAATGGCCCCCTAGACATTAAAAAATACCTTCTAATTGCCATATCATAGCTACTTTGGATTTCATCTATGTGCTACATTAAAGCAGCAAGAGTGGCCAACTGGTTGTTTTTATTTGTCACCCCTGCACTTCATTTTTTCACAGCGTATTTTCAAGAGCATCATTTTTTTTACATAACAATTTGCAAAAATAAGTGCCAGGGAACCTTTCGGTTCGTTAGGCAATCTCCAACATCCAACTCATATTTCTATATAAATAAACAAAAATAAAACAGTATCCCCCACTGACGGGCTAACAACACATCCTCAACACTAACTCTAATATCATATGTGGCACTACTAAAACCAAAAAGAAATAAATAAAAGAACATCTAAATCATTATTACGAAAAAATACTGCAAATTTCCCCGCAAAATACTTCGGTATGCTCACGCATGACCATTATTGATAAATGACTCCAAGAAATTGGCAAGACCTGTCAAGAAGAAAACTGAGATCGGGTTGTTTCACACTGTGAATTACATCTGAATTTCTTTTATTATAATTGTAAAGATCTGCGCTATTTACAAACATTCTATTAAAACAATTAGAGATAAGGTTATTAATAATGTCAAACGGTAACATCAATCGGTAAAAATCAAAAATACCTGCAAGAGGAGAAACATTCAGTTTTGAATATATTTTCCTCACTGACTCTGTGGAAATTCATTGTGGAAATTCAAATGGACAGGTGAAAAATACAAAAAACTAGGGACAAATTTTGAACAAAAATGCTTTGATTTCCTAATAGTTCAACATTGTGGGAAATTTAGATGTTATACAATTTATATGATCAGAGAAACTGAACGTCTTGTCCAAAATAATTCCTATATACCTAGTAGAATGCATTCTGTTACTAAATGAATTTCCGCCTCTAAACTTATCTACCCAAAAGTACTTCATTTTAGAACGTGCAAACAGCACAAAATTAGATTGCTTACAATTTATTTCCAACTTAATCAACCTAGTCCACTTCTCAATCAAACAAAACTAATGTTTTATTTAAAATCTTTTTTAGTTCTGGCAGATTCTGTCAGATTAGAGTCATTAGCAAATGAAACTAATGTTTTACTGGAATCACATTTAGGGCTCCACTATTTACCGAGTCAAAAATATTAGATAAAATTCCACATAGATCGTTAATATATACAATAAATAATAGGGGGACACGGGGAAATCTCTCTGGGGCTCTAGATTCAACATCATATTGATTTGTAGCTTAGTATCTGCGATTTAAATATAATTTTCTATGACTTTTTCTATTTACACAATAGAAAATTGCCACACTTGGTGAGTTTTGTAACTAACAAAAAAATTATTTTTAAATCGATTCTTAATCGTTGTTAGCAGCGGTAGCTGCAGACAATTATACCGTGGTTTCTGCGGTAGCTGCCAATTAAAAGGATTAATATCTATTGTTATCTTATGTTTTAGGTATATTTGCTCAATCTAGTTCTGTTTTTTTTTTTTATCTTCCTTAAAAAAAAAAATTGAAAATCTCCGCCCTCCCCAAAATTTTCGTGAATCGGTGCCACTGGATTACATAACTAAAGAATATTGTATCCGATAGATTGCAGAACGTATTACAAGGTTGGAGAGACTGAATATTACCCCCCCCACACACACACACATACTAGTTATATTTTTGGAGGTGAGGAGCTTATAAGCCTTTGTGATCTGAGCCTCAGCTCAATTGGTTGAATTTACTATATCATTAGGCAGTGCAATAGTGCTGCCTAAGTAAAGAGCGATGTTTGATCGTTAATAATAATTTCTAGTCCCATCTTTCAGATTTAGATCATTGGAGGTTGAATATCCCCCCCACACCTCGTATTTTCCCCAAATTTACCTGTTACAAATTTTGATATGGCCGTTTGTTGTCTTAGAAACTTCTAAAAGGGCTTATTTGATTGAAAATTGAAGTGGCTAGGGCCCCTTTTAATATTCAAAAGTGAGTAAAGGACAACTAACTCCTCCCCCCCCTTACGCCCGTCATTTCCCCAAACACACCCAGTCAAAATTTTGAAATAACCATTTTGTCCAGCGTAGTTAAAAGGTCCAGAAATTATGTCTTTGAGGATGACGACCCCCCACAGCCCTCAGGACAAGAGTTGTGAGCTATGCTCTGGGGTCATATAAAGTTTGTATAGAAAGGGCAGTCGAAGAAACGTCCGAATGGGCTCATTGGATTGGAAATCAGAAGTTCTAGTGGTTTTTTAAGATTCAGAGTGATCAGAGGGTGAATCCCCCCCCCCACCTCGTATTTTCCCGAAATGTATCTGATAGAAATTCTGAGATGGCTATTTGTTGCCGTAGAAACTTCAAAAAGAGCTCTATCAATTAAAAACTGAAAGGGATAGTGCTCTTTTTAATATTCGAAAGAGATCAGAGGGTATCTAATCCCCCTCCGACGCCCACCATTTCCTCAAATACATCCCATAAAAATTTTGAGATTGCTATTTTGCTCAACGTAGTTGAAAGGGCCAGATATCTTTGAGGATGACAACCTCCCTACATTCCTCAGGGCAAGGGTTGTAGGTTATACCCTAGGGGCTTATAAGGTAAATATAGAGAAGATGATCTTATAAACTTCACAGGGGGATCATTCGATTGGCAGTCAAAAGTTCAATTGCCTTTTTTAAGATTCAAGATGATTAGAGGGTGGATACTCACCCTCCACACCTCATAATTTCCCGAAATGCATCTGACAGAAATTTTGAGATGCTCATTTGCTGTTGTAGACACTTCAAAAAAGGATCATTCGATTGGAAATTTAAATTAATAGTACCCTTTTCAATAGTTAAAAGTAATGAGAGGTCAACTAACCCCCTACTACAACCACCACTTTCCTAAACCCGTCCAATCCTAATTTTAGATGGTAATTTTGTTCAACGTGAATGAAAGGTCCGGAGATTGTGTATTTGAGGATGATAAACCCCCCACCCCACCCCCAGAAGCCTCATGGATAGGGTTGTAAGTTATGCCTTGTGGGCAGATAAGGTATATAGAAAGGGAGATCTTACAAACTTAGGCGGGGGCACATTGGATTGGTAGTCGTAAGTTTTAGTGCTCTTTTCAAGATTCAGGATGATCGAAGGGTGGATTCTCCCCTCCCCCACACCTCTTATTATTCTGAAACGTATCTAATTTTAATTTTGAGATGGTCACTTTCTGTCGTAGAAACTTCAAAAATAGCATTCGATTGGAAATCAAAAGGCCCACTACCCTTTTAAATAGTCAAAAATGATTGGAGGGCAACTAACCCCCTCCCAAGCTCCCCATTTCTTCAAGCTCATCCAATAAAAATTCTGAGATAGCTATTTTGTTCAACTTTAAGGTCTGGAAATTATCTATTTGAGATGACAACCCCTCACAGCCCTTAGGGCAAGAGTTGCGCTTTATGCCCTGGGGGCATATAAGGTACATATAGAAAGGGTAATCGTATAGCTCTAGTGCTCTTCTAAGACTCAGAGTGATCAGAAGGTGGATACCCCCGAACACACCTCGTATGGTCATTTGTTGTCGTAGAAACTTTGAAAACAGCTCATTTGGCTGGAAATTGAAAAGGCCAGTGCTCCTTTTAATGGTCGAAAGTGATTGGAGGGTAACTAACCCCCCTCCCTCGCCCTCCATTTCCCCAAACACATCCAATCAAAATTTTGATAATATCCATTTTATTCAACGTAATTGAAAGGACCGAAAATTTTCTCTTTGAAGATGACAACCTCCCCCCCAGCAGCCCCCTGAGCACGATGATTTATGCTCTGGGGGTATATAAGGTATGTATAGAAAGGGTGATCTTATAAATTTCGGAGGGGGCTCATTGGATTGTTCATCAGAAGTTCTAGTGCCCTTTTTAAGATTCAGAGTGATTGGAGGGTGGATAACCCCCACACCCTGCAAACCCCGTATTTTCTTGTAACGTATCTGGTGTAGGGTGTAACCTACCCCAGGGTAGGTTATACCCTGGGGGCTTATAAGGTAAATATGGAGAAGATGACCGTATAAACTTCAGAAGGGGATCATTCGATTGGTAGTCAAAAGTTCAATTGCCCTTTTTAAGATTCAGGATGATTAGAGGGCGGATACTCCCTCTCCACACCCCATATTTTCCCGAAATGTATCTGACAGAAATTTTTAGATGCTCATTTGCTGTTTTAGAAACTTCGAAAAAGGCTCATTCGATTGGACATTGAAAGGGCTAGTGCCTTTTATATTAGTCAAAAGTGATTGAAGGGCAACAAACCCTCCCCTCCCCACGTCCATAAATTCCCAAAACACATCTAATCAAAATTTTAAGATAGCCACTTTCTTCAGTGTAGTTGAAAGGTCTGGAAATTATGTCTTTGACTACCCCCATACCTTCTCAAGACTAGACCCTTATTTGCACTTTAAAAAAAATTGGCTGTTAATTGTCAGTTAAGTATATACACTGATATATTTTCCTTAAAGTTTTAATAGTTTTTTATTTATTAAAGTTTAAAAAGTCAAAACATTTGAAACGTATTTTGGTGATTTAAATCGTACAATAAATAACCGAGTCAAACTCAAAACGAGAAAAAATTAATATGATTAGGGCTGACAACCTCAATGCCTTCTCAAGACCAGATCACAATTTGTACTTTATTGAAAACCAAATATATTTAAAATGTTTTTACTTTGTTTTTACTTGTTTAAAATGGTTTTACTAGATATGTCAAGGTTGAAGTCCTCCCCTTTGCACTCAAATTACAGCACTTGTGTTTGGTGCCCTTTTAAGAGTAACAACAGAATGGAGGCAAGCAGCCCTTCTCTGAAGCCCATTCGTTTTCCAAGTGCATCCAGTCAAAATTTGAGATAGCCATATTGTTCAGCATATTAGAATGGTCCAGCAACTATGTCTTTAGGGATATTAGGCACATCAACCCCACAATTACGCAATTGGCCCGTTATAGTTTAAAACTAAATGTTCCTCAAAAAAATAAAACAAGAGGCATTGTGTTAAATGGTTGTCAATAGACACCTCAGCAATAAATCGAGAACGACTGGGGGTATTAAGTTAAAACTTTTGATGATACTACTATTACTACTTCTGTTCTTACCAATTAAATAAATCAAAAAGAGTGTAAATATATCTAGGTTGTGAAAGAGCATAGATAGAATACTTTGGGAATGATATTAAGTTTTATTTTTCAGGTCAACTTCAGAAGCCATGAAATTAAATTAAAAAATGCTTTTTTCGTCAGGATTAAAAGTTGTTGAAAAGTTTCTCCAACATACATGTAGCAACCCATGCTATAAATCCTTTTTGAAGAAAACTGAAAAGATAGACAATATTTTTTTCCATGAAAAAGACTATGTCAATAGAAAATGAACAGAAATTAATTAAAAAAACTTTTTCCACAAGACAAGTTTTTCAAAGAAAAGTAAAGAGCTCCATTAAGCCAAGAATGAGCAAAAATAGAGTCAAATAATCTTCCAAGCGTAAAACAACCACAAATCACTATCAATAAATAAATGAAACTCAAAACGAAAAGAGATTACGATAAACAACCGAGTAAAACTCAAAACGAGCAAAAATTAACATGAGTAGGTCTGATGCCTTCTCAAGACCAGAACATAATTTGCGCTTTACTGAAAACAAAATACGCTTGAAATGTTTTCATCCTTCTTACTTTCTTAAATTAAAAATTATCAGAACCTTAACGAAAAAGTGTCAGTATATGTCAATTTAATTGACAATCTACGGTTATTTGTTTGTTTGTTTTCTTTCAGTAAAGCGCATAATGTGTTCTGGTCTTGAGAAGGCAACACAACCAGATTTGTTTCCCAACCGAGGTCCCTCTTGGCCTAAGGATTGTGTTAGGAGGGGATTGAAATAGACAAGAAGAATCCCTATGTTCAAATTAGAGTGAGAGGACGTGAGAACCAAAAAAAAAAATACAGATTAGCTTAATTATCTACCTTAATCCATCTGAGAGCTTTAAGGTCTTCCAGACCTGTAGTGCTCTTGAGTCGATGACTGCCAGTCGAACCTCCACTGCTTCTTCTCCCACTCTTTGTCAAGTTGGTTTTTGAAGGACTGGATGGAGGGAGCACTGACAGTTGAATCTTTCAGTTTATTCCATTGTTTTATGACTCTTCTCGAAAAGAATGTTTGGTGAGTTTTAGATCGGGAGCTTGACATTGGTAGCTTCTTGGAGTGTCCTCTTGTGTTGTGCTGTCTGGTACTGAGATTGCTGCCAAAGATTGCTGACTTTTCGTTCTGCAGCTTGTAAGTAAGCATCATATCGCTGCACAAGCATCGGTAAGCCAGAGTGGGTAGTTTGAGGTACTTGAGGCGGTCCTCATATGAGGTTGATGCTAGACTTTTTATGCATTTTGATGCTTTATCCTTTTTATGCATATGTTTCCAATCCTCTCTATATTTCGTCTCTCCAATCAGTTAGAAAATCAGAATAAGTTTGTTGTTTAGGCGAACCCATGTACAACAAGTAGATTTGGAATTACTTTGGCAGCATCGGTGTCTGTCTCTGATAGGCTTGTAACTTATAAGAAAGGTCCAAATAGACATTCATGAAAACAAAAATATTTTGAAGACTGTCTGTATATATGCTTTTTTTCCATTATAAAACTTACATGGAAATGAAGGAGATATATTTATTGAATATTTAAGAACTTTCAACAAAACCAGTGTCTCAAAAATTTTTATTGGATGACTTTGCGAGGTTGTGGGGGGGGAGGGCACATAAAGTGTGATAGACGACTGATTGCCCTCCAATTATCTTCAACTCTTAAAAAGAACACTAGAACTTCAAATTCACTACTGAATGACCCTCCACCAAGGTTTCTACCACCCGCTTTTTCAAATGGGGAAAAAGTAATAAAATACCGAGGCTACTTATTCGTTAATTGGGCAGCATTACTGCCCTTTTCTGATATTTTTAACGCTAAAAGAATCCACTTTATAACAATTGATTTTCTTAGAAACAATTTTTTTTCAAATGCAAGATAGGAGCAATTCTAAAATTTAAAGTGAACGGTAAATAGACTCGTATATTTTAGGATAACCCCTCTTAACTCACGCTCTTTGATGCTTCAGTTTAACTAGAGCATTAGTAAAAACATTTTGGAGTTCAACATATAAAGCCAGTTGGTAACTAAAAGTACTTTACTTACTAATGCCTGAAAAATGCTCAATCTGAAAATTATATCGTTTCATCAAAAGCCTTTTATTTTTGACATATTTTTTAAAATAGTTGAAAAGTTTAACAAATATGCGTCCGGGGATGACATGAGTAACTACCATTTTTGTTAGAGCATTCGCTTTTCAGTACTTGAAGAAAACAATTTTGGCTTAAAGAGCAGGGGGTTGATGGGTTGGGGAGATTTTCCCCTCATATATATATATATATATATATATATATATATATATATATATATATATATATATATATATATATATATATATATATATATATATATATATTTTATTATGGCTCTACTTGCAGTTGCCGAAAATGTAGGAGGGGAAGACTAATAAAAAAAAATGAAACTCATAAGGGCATTTTTGATGAAAACACCACAAAAAAGATATTTTTCAAAATCTAGGGGGATAGGGGGGGGGGATATAAGTGACAGATACCCCATCTACATTAATAGCAATACTACAAAAATATTGCACTCCTCGGTACGATGCTTACTATTATTATTATTATTTAAAAAAAAGTTTTCATTTAAAACTATTCGTTTTATAATTGATTGTAGTCTAAAATAAAGAATAGCTTAAAAATAACCCGGTGAAAGCATTCAAAGACACGCCTGCAATTACTGCAAAATTCACGGTGTCAATACCCTAAAACGTACTGGTTTTGTTGTTAAAGAAATATAAGTAATCATGCCAAAACCGTGAAATAGTAAAAATATTCATTAATTGTAATGTGGTTTCTCTAACTGTAAATTTGAAGTTCAATGTCTTGACCATACGAAATACCTAGATCAATGAATATTTTAGTCAAGTTGGGGATATTGTGAAAGAGTATTGACTTTAACAGGAATTTGCTAGCAACAATTAGTACTTCAGTAGTGGCTTTTCCATTTATTTAAGTTCAATGATTTTTTTTTATTCCCGTCTATTTTTTCTCGGTATTCCCAATTATCAATCTTCCTTTTCTTTTTTTTCCTTCATAGTTGCGCCATTGATATGGATCTTCTTCCAGTGAATCAAAAATGATACTCAAGCCCTGAAAGAGGAATGGGATTAGGGGTTTCCTCCATTTTTCGTCTGGATCAATCGCGTTTGTTTCTTTAAGAGTTATATGAACTTCAATTTCTGTTCACTTAGGTTTGACTCCATTGCCCTTAATTATTTACTTAAAACTAGGCACAGGCTATTCAGCCAAACACGGGACAAAGAAGCTGCTGATCCTTGTTCTGCTAAAGTGATCGTCCTCTATTTGTAGTCGAATGAGTGGAAGCCACTACTTGTCCAGTTGTAGCCACGTTTCTGGAAACTGCCTTGTAGAATGACCGTCCTTTTCCACGGATTTCTACCATGACTTGATCTGGCCTTATTAAATGTTATTTCAAAATTGTTTTGGCAAAACAAGTTTTCAAAGAAAATTAAAGAGCTCCTTTAAGTTCAAAATGAGCAGAAATAAAATTAAATAATCGCCCAAGCTTGAGACCACCAAAGATTACTATCAATAAATAAATGGATCTCAAAACTAACAGAAATTATAATAAACAGCCGAGTCAAACTCGTAAAAATTAACATGAGTAGGGTTAATAGCCCCCATGCTTTCTAAAAACCAGAGCATAATTTGCAATTTACTGGAAAAAATATGTTTTAAATGTTTTAACTTTTTTTACTTTCATAAATAAAATATATCAGAACTTTAAGGAATAAATATCAGTATATGACAATTAAACTGAAAATCCACGTTCATTTTATTTTCAGTAAAACGCAAATTGTGTTCTGGCCTTGAGAAGGCAATGGGGCTATTAGCCCTACTCATGTTAATTTTTACTCGTTTTGAGTTTGACTCGGCTATTTATTGTAATTTTTCTTGGTTATGAGTTTCATTTATTTATTGATAGTGATTTGTGGTAGTTTTACGCATGGAAGATTATTTTACTTTATTTCTGCTCATTTTTGGTTTAATGGAGCCTTCTACTTTTTTTCATAGCATGTTTTGTAAAAAAAAAAAAAAAGATTTTTGAATTAGTTTCTGCTCGTTTTTATTGACATAGGCTTTCTCATTGAAAAAAATAATATTTTTATATCTTTTCAGTTTTTTTTCTATAAGAATCCGTATTATGGGTTGCTAATAGATTATATCTTCGTATATAGATGCTGGGAATCTCTCACCACAAATACATTCACTTTGGCTGGTGGTGACTTCGATAGCGAGACCTAAGGAAGATTTTCAAGCTTTTAAAAACATAATTACAATTTTTGTTTCTCTAAGTTATGTCACTAGACCCCTCCTCCTCCAAAACATTAAAAAACATTAGACATACAGCTCTTGAATAGCAATAAACATAAAACAGATTGGAATGTAAGCTGACAACTAAGAAGCTATCAGAGAAAAAAACCAAATAGGTTTTATTACAATGATTTTTTTTTGTAGGCTATACATTACAGATAGCTTTATTCTGTCTATTTAAGAGTGAAAACAAGTAAATAATTTGAATAAGTAATCCTTCTTTTAATATACAAATTTGAGTGGTTCCAGAACCACATGGCTATACTTCTCCAACTCCTGAGAGCAAAGTGTTGGAACCAGGGACGTAACTTGCTATGGGGCAGAGGGGGTAGCTGTTCCTCCCACACCTAAGGCTGCCTCCCCAGACCCCAGTTTGACCCGGCTCAATAGTAACCAAAACTAAAAAAATGGAATTTTGATACCAATAGCTACATCAAATAATCGCATTTTAATGCTGATTTTAAATATATAGGTTTCATCAACTTTAGTCTTACCCATCAATAGTTACGAGCCTGAGAAAATTTGCCTTATTTTAGAAAATAGGGGGAAACACCCCCTAAAAGTCATAGAATCATAACGACAATCACACCAATCAGATTCAGCGTATCAGAGAACACTATTGTAGAAGTTTCAAGCTCCTATCTACAAAAATGTGGAATTTTGTATTTTTGCAGATCATGGATGCGTGTTTATTTGTTTGTTGGTTTTTTTTTTTTTCCAGGGTGATCATATCGACCCAGTGGTCCTAGAATGTTGCGAGAGGGCTCATTTTAACGGAAATGAAACGTTCTAGTTCTCTTTTTAAGGACAAAAATTGTAGGGAACCTAAGCCCCCTACCACGCTAATTATTTTCCCAAAGTCAATGGGTCAAAATTCTGAGATAGCCATTTTATTCAGCATAGTCGAAAAACCTTACAAATATGTCTTTGGGGACCACTTACTCCCCCACAGTCCCCGTTTGAGGGGCTACAAGTTACAAACTTTGACCAGTGCTTACATATAGCAATGGTTATCGGGAAATGTACAAACGTTTTCAGGGTGATTTTTTGGTTGGGGGAGGGGTTGAGAAGAGGGGAATATGTTGGAAGAGCTTTCCATCGAGGAATTTGTCATGGGAGGAAGAAAATTTCTATGAAGGGAGCGCAGGATTTTCTAGGATTATTTAAAAAAAAACAATGAAAAAATAAATATGAAAAAGTTTTTTTCAATTGGAAGTAAGGAGCAGCATTAAAACTTAAAACGAAAAGAAATTATTCCGCATATGAGGGGCTCACCTCCTCCTAATACTTCGCTCTTTACACTAAAGTATTTTTAGTAATTTCAACTGACGATGGGGGTGAACCCCCTCATATATGTAATAAAAACATGAGAATACAAAAGTTCGTTACGTAAGCTAATTTATAAGTTACGTATATCTTTTACTAATAAAAACATTCGTAAAAAATTAAAAGTTCTATTTGTCTTTTTAAGTAACCAAAAAATAGGAGGGCAACTAGGCTTCCTCCCCCATTCCTTTTTTTTTCTCAGAATCATTCGATCAAAACTATGAGAAAGCCATTTAGCCAAAAAAAAGAAAAACGCAAATTTTGTTTTAATTATTCCTCTGCGGAGAGCCAAAATCAAGACATGCATTGACTCAAAAACGTTCAGAAACTAAATATAAAAAAAAACAAGTTTTTTCTTAAAACTGAAAGTAAGGAGCGACATTAAAACTTAAAACGAACAGAAATTACTTCGTATATGAAAGGGGCTGCTTCCTCATCAATGTCCTGCTCTTTACGCTAAAGTTTTTTACTGTTCTAAAAAGTAGAGTTGAGAGAAAGAGTCAAACTTTAGCGTAAAGAGTGGGGCGTTGATAAGTGTTTTGGGCCATAATCATCACAATGGTACCGTTTTATACTTTCAAGCTTTTCCACTTAAGAAGGGGCGCTCAAAGTCTTACGGATAGTAGAATGGATAAAAATCATGTAGATATGAGTAATAGCTTTCAAATGAACCATTAAACACTACTCTAAAAAAAATCTGGTAGTTTAAGCTGGGGCACTAACCCTAGCTTTTCCACTTGAGACATGACACCAACAGTGCCATTTTTAGTGCCATTTGGAACTTGCAGATGGTGAAATTTATAGTAAAAAAGTAAATATGAGCAATGTCTTTTACATGACCAATTAAAAATCTGTATACGATGTTTTGGTTGCCCCACCCCTTTATAAATGGCACTGAAAGCTGCCATTTTAGTGCTAAATTGCACTTGCAGATGGTAGAATTTATAAAAAGCACGAAGATATTAAAAACAACTCTTGAATGAGCCATTAAGAAACTCTCTATGATGTTCTGGTAGCCCGCTAGCACAGATAAAATAAAAGCAAATGAAAATACGGGAAACAGATCACTGCAAAAAGTGATTTCCTTCTTGTTCAAGGTGGGGGATTGTAATTCCCCTGTGCAAGGTTCTGACCATGCTAATTAAAATGGTACGCTTTTCATTTTGATCTGACGGCATTTTGGGAAGTTTCAGGCTTTATTTTGAAATCACCATAAATTTCTTTGCACAATAAACTTTTACTTTTAAGATGAACCAACATAATAGTTACCATTTCTGAATCATAGTCAGATGGCAATTTCTTTGACTAGGCAATTTTTTTCTAAACGCGGGTTTAGCTCTTGGTTACTATGGGCTGTGGTTTGCTCTTTACTAGGTTGCACCTGCTTTAAGGCTGTATAATTGGGCATCAGCTAAATATAAATCCATTTCGATTCTCCCTTCCTCCCTAGCAAAAAATTACTTTTTACATGTTCACTGGCATAAAAGGTGCAGGATTTTTTGCTGGGATTTAAATCAGAACATTTGTCATAGTGTTAACTATATACAATTTTCAATTTCTTGTTTCTAAGAAAAAATCAATTTCTTGCAAAAACATCTTCGGGGAACTCACCTCAACAACCATGAAAACAAGCAACTTATAATTAATATTGATATTTCAGACCCTTTTGATAACACCTGAAGGGATGCACTTTATCAGGAATTAAGAATATATCATTCTTGAAGCACTATAGAAGAGAGTTGAAGGAGGAAGTTAGATGGTCTCTCCTATCTAAAAGTGCCTTGGATTCGTAGTAAAAAAAAACTGTATGTAAAAAGCAGCCCTGGTCAGTAGAAGCCAAAACGATCTTGATTGAAATTACTCATTAAAACTGCCAGAGCCACGTGTCGCGATACAGTATTTTGGCTCGAACAGAGCCAAAATGTCATCGACAAAAATTTTTTTACGTTGACAAAAAGTTAACACATCGTGCTATTTTTGGTAATCGAATTCCTCGATATTTCCCGAATTATCGTCGCGAATTTCACAAATTGTTGGAAATTGAAATTGACCCCTTGGTTTTCCTCTAAGAAACATTTCATAACTTTCTCTGCTTCTTTTGCAGTAAAGACTGCAGGTGAAATGTTACGAATATGCTTGTCTTTTTTCAAAAATGTATATTTTGTACATAATGTAAAACTTTACGTAATATGTACAGAAAACATATGTTAACATGTAAAGCATAGAAATTCATGCATTATAAAATGTATATGCCATGAATTTATGATTGCGGTGACATTTAAGAAAGAGCAGAAAATCATAAAAAATTCAAAGCTTTAAGATGAAAGATAATTTTATTTTGCGAAGAATTTCTAGTAAGTTCGATCTTGGAAAACGAAATAATAAACAAATAATAATAACACAAAAATCAAACAAAATTTATTTTTCTCGTGATAAATTAGTTTTTTTTTGTAAGGATATATAGTAAAGTCACGGAAAATAAACAAAAATCAAGCTCTTTTGATGCACGTCTTACCTTTGAATCACTAACTGGCTTTATTTCTGCTCATCATAGACAGAATGTTGCTCTTTACCTTTCTTTGAGAAACTTCTTTTGTGTTAAAAGTTTTTTTTTTAATTAACATAAAAAAAACTCAAGCTTTTTCGTCCACACAATATTCGCACTTTCCAAGTACGCTTATGCTCAGTAAGAAGGGGAAGTTTTACCAGTGATTTTTGAATAAAAGTGAAAACTTAAATTTAGTTCTGAACACCCCATCACTTGAACAATTCAAAGAAACCAAGGTTTGGCGATATGTCTTTAATAATGATAAAAGAAGCCGAGGCAAAAGAAGAGAATTTTGTCCCACAATTAAAAGAAATAAAGTTTCGATGACATGTCTTGTATAATGACAAAACTCAAGCCGAGGAAAAAGAAAAAGTTTTTGTCCCACCACCTGAACAATTAACAGAAACAAAGGTTTGGCGATAAAGACAAGCCTAGGCAAAAGTTAAAGGTCCAATAGAAAAACGTAATTTTACAAAGGCACTACTTCTAATTTAAGGTCCATTTGGACGTCATGAAGTAAAGAGAAGGATCATATTGTCTGCGTTTAGAAGACAAGCAACAGTGAGAATCCATATATAGAAGCCTGCCACGTGCGAAGTGCTGGAACCCGGCACTATATATGTATATATGTGTATGTAGATATGTATATATATATATATATATATATATGTATATATATATATATATATATATATATATATATATATATATATATATATATATATATATATGTAAGATATATATATATATATATATATATGTAAGGTAAAGGTAAAGGATACGGCATTAGACTTTACAGTCCCTACCGGTGGTGCTGATCTCCGTTTCTTGGCCCTTCATCCAGAAAGTGCAATGGGGGTTTGGGGGCCAGCCATCCTGTGCTTTCGCATGCCCTTCCTGTTTACCTTCCCCAGATTTCTCCAGGTACCCATTTAGAGCTAGGTCGACTCTGGCTAAGCTTACAGAGTCACGCCACTGACCGCCGTCCCAAACTGAAGAATTGGGTACATCGGGACTCGAACCCGCGTCCTCTCAGAAAAACGATCCCGAATCCAGCGCACCAATCCACTTGGCCAGGACGGCTCATATATATGTATATGTATATATATATATATATATATATATATATATATATATATATATATATATATATATATA
Source organism: Artemia franciscana (assembly GCF_032884065.1). Taxonomy (NCBI): domain Eukaryota; kingdom Metazoa; phylum Arthropoda; class Branchiopoda; order Anostraca; family Artemiidae; genus Artemia; species Artemia franciscana. Next base: position 56,182,329 of record NC_088866.1, on the reverse strand, counting down.
TATATATATATATATATATATATATATATATATATATATATATATATATATATATATATATATATATATATATATATATATATGTATAACAGGATAAGCTTGTTTTGGTTTTACTTGGTTGTTTTACATTTGCTGTTTTTTTTTTTTCTTTCATAGGCATGTATTTTGGGGGTGATACCTGACGCGGGGATGCCATGGATATTCTGTGGTAGCCACAACACTGTGCTGGGTAGAGAATTTAGAGTGGCGAAACCCTATATAGGCCAGTGTATTCTCCTGATGAGCCCTTATGTTGGGTGTTGCCTCTGAATTATTTGTCTATATTATTTTTTCTATTGTTTGGTAAATGACGACTCATACTTATTGACGACATGACTGCCTGTCCATGGATTATTCTTTATGGTTGATTGTGTGTGGCTATGCTGTTTGACCTATGTGATTGTATGGATGAGTAGGGTTAAGGCCTCATTCAAGTGCTGGTCTATATTAATCACTAATTTAGGAAAACAGTCTTCCTTTTCTCCTTCTGTCTCTTTTTTTTTTTTTGTGTTTGTGCTGTTGCATTGGTGATTTCTCTTTTCATGATATATATATATATATATATATATATATATATATATATATATATATATATATATATATATATATATATATATATATATATATATAACTTTTTTTACTTTTATTTACATAGTAAACAGAAAATATAAACTGTTAAAGATATAAATCACGGCTAGGGAAAAATTTAAATTTTGCTAATACGTAGGGATTAACTACACAATGATTCCTAAGGCATCCTAGAAGAAAAATTAGCAAACTTATTTGCAATTTCAGTTGAATCCCCAAGGTTAAACCCATCCAAATTAATGTCTGCCGCGGTCTCTTTTCGCTTACCACCCATGATCTCATTTAAAATATTCCATGTTTCTTTCATATTACCTTTACTGTCCTCCAACTTGTTTCCACAGTAATCGGGTATTGCTTTTCTCCTCAGTTTATTCACCATATTTCTTTGCTTTGTAAATAAAAATAAAAGACTAATCACTTTTGGAATCGAAATATGTTTCATGAAGCCGATTTCTTAATTCTATTTTGTCAATTATCTCCTCTGCTATCCATGGTTTTCGGGGAACTAGCTTCTTTGATTTAAAACTTTTACTGGACACGTCCTTTCATAAATTAAATAAATAAAAAACTAGATTTTTTTAACTGAAAGTAAGGAGCGACAGTAAAACTTAAAACGAACAGAAATTACTCCGTGTATGAAAGGGGCTGTTCCCTTCTCAACGCCTCGCTCATTACGCTAAAGTTTGACTCTTTCTCTTAATTCTACTTTATCAACAAGTAAAAAAATTTAGCGTAAAGAACGGGGCGCTGAGAAGGGAACAACCTCTTTCATACACGGAGTAATTTCTGTTCGTTTTAAGTTTTAACGTCGCTCCTTACTTTCAGTTAAAAAAACTAGTTTTTTTATTTAATTTCTGAACGTTTTGAATTAATGCATGTTTGATTTTGGTTCTCCGCACATAAATTATTCAAATTAAATTTGCATATTAATTCTTCTTTTGGCTAAATGGCTTTCTCTTAGTTTTGATCAGATGCTTTTGGGAAATAAGGGGTGGGGACGAAGGCCTAGTTGCCCTCCAATTTTTCGATTATTTAAAAAGGCATCTCTGTTTGTTTTAAGTGTTAATGCTACTCCTTACTTTCAATTGAAAAAACATTTTCATGTTTATTTTTCCATTGTTTTTTTATAGTAATGGTAGAAAATCCTGCCCCCTTTTCATTGAATTTGTCTTCCCCCATGACATATTCCTACAAGGAAAGATCCTCCCACATATCCCCCTCCCTCAACCCCCCCACACCAAAAAAATCCTCCTGAAAACGTCTGTACACTTCCCAATAACCATTACTGTATGTAAACATAGGTCAAAGTTTGTAACTTGCAGCCCCTCCCCCAGGGATTGCGGGGGAGTAAATCATCCTCAAAGACGTAGTTATTATGGTTTTCGACAATGTTGAACAAAATGGCTATCTCAAAATTTTGATCTGTTGACGTTGGGAAAAAATGAGCGTGGGAGGGGGCCTAGGTGTCCTCCAATTTTTGGTCACTTAAAAAGGACATTAGAACTTTTCATTTCCGTTAGAATGAGCCCTCTTGCGACATTCTAGGACCACTTGGTCGATACGATGACCCCTGGGAAAAAAAAAAACAAAAAACAATGAAACAAATAAACACACACCCGTGATCTGTGTTCTGGCAAAAAATCTGAAATTCCACATTTTTGTAGATAGGATTTTCGCAAGAGGGTTCTCTGATACGCTGAATATGGTGGTGTGATTTTCGTTAAGATTCATAGACTTTTAGGGAGTGTTTCCTCCTATTTTTCAAAATAAGGCAAATTTTCTCAGGCTCTTAACTTTTGATTACAAAGACTAAAGTTGATGCAACTTATATATTTAAAATCAGCATGCAAATCTGATTCTTTTGATGTATCTTTTAGCATCAAAATTCTGTTTTTTGGAGTTTCGTTTACTATTGAGCCGGGTCGCTCCTTACAGCAGTTCGTTACCACGAACTGTTTGATAGGGTTAATGACTTCCATCAGACAATCCAGAGCTATATATATATATATATATATATATATATATATACAAAAGTGTAAATATATATATATAAAGAGAGAGAGAGAGAGAGAGAAAGAGAAAGAGAAAGAAAGGGAGTTAATAATTCCTTAGACCACACTGCTTTTCCATTTACGAAAAACTAACAGAGAAAATCGAGTTTAATTTAAATAAAACAGAGATGATAAAATTATTTATAAGTAAATATTATTAATAAGCTTAAATTTTCTAATAGAAAAAAAAATTCTACGTAATAAATAGTGCATAGGTTTCTTTGACCTGTCCCCATGTATAGTATAAATATTATCAACCTGGTAAATTTAATCAGGGGATGTAACCCGGAGTTTATTTACCTTTTTTTTTTTTAATAAATATAGTCTTCATATTCAAAAGATCCCACTTATCGACTTATTGTAAGGAGAGTATTACCTTTTGTGCACTATACAGTTTTTTTCGTCTTGTTCAGTGATTAATTTAAAAAAAATCCACAAAACAAGCTTTTCAAAGAAAAGTAAAGAGTTCCATTAAGCCAAGAATAAGCAAACATAAGGTTATATAATTTTTTAAGGTTAAAACTATAATAAATCGATTTAATAAATAAATGAATCTCAGAACGAACAGAAATTACATTAAATAGCCCAGTCAAATTCAAAACGAGCAAAAATTAACATGAGTAGGGCTGATAGCCTCCATGGCTTCTCAAGACCAGAACACAATTTGTACTATGCTGAAAACAAAAGGCGTTTGAAATGTTTTTGCTTTTCTTACTTTCATAAATACAAAAAAAAAACTCTACGGTATAAATATCAGTATACGTAAATTAAACTGAAAAACCACGGTCAGTTGGTTTTTGTGTTTGTTTTTTCTTTTTTCTTTTTTTTTTTAGCAAAACGCAAATTGTGTTCTAGTTAATTGGCCTCCAACCGCTTTCAACTATTAAGAATAGTACTATCCCATCCAATTTACAATGAAATGATCTCCTATCGAAGTTTCTACGACAACTCCTTTGATGCGAAGTGCCCTGGTCTAAAACCAAAAAAAAATAAAAAAAATAATACATCGTGTCCCCATCACTCTCTACTTAGGCAGCGCTAATGCGCTACCTATGATGAGTAACTGCAGGTCCAGAAGTATTTAGAATGTGAGTTGTATTTATTTGCTTTGTTTTTTAGTTGTTTGTTCTCTTTTTTCTCTCCTGTGTGTCTGGATTTTCATTTTTTTAGATGGTTTTACTTTAAAAAACTGTTTTTTCTTCTTTAAAATTGTTGTTTCTCTCTCTCTCTCCGTTGCGAACGGTTCCCAGACGTGGAGCTAAAATAGGTCTATTCAGATTTTTTTACTATTTAATTTGTTGTTGTTGTTTTTTTTATTTCGTATTTTGTTCCACTGCTTTATTTAAATTAAACATTTTTTTTCTCTCTAATTTTTTGTGACAGAGATTTGAGGTAAATTTGAAGACCTTTTTGCTTAAATTAATTCAATCCAATTTTTTGTTGAGACACTAAATATTTCCAAAGGTCGGTTTGAATTTCAAAGGAGGTTAGATTATTATGATGAAAATCACTATTCTATCTAATAGATTATATTGAATAGGCCACTTCACAAAATAAAATTTATGATAGACGATATCCTTCAAGAAGAAGTAGAAAATAAGTTTCAAAAAATTTAAAATAAAAATCAACTTGTTTATCTTTTTTAGGTTAATATTTTACAGAACCTTTCGGGAAAGACAAATAAGTCAACAAACATTGATTCGTTTATTTTCAGAGGAATATTCCATATCCCATTCCCACCTTTTGTTTTTCATCCTAAAAACGCTAACAAATACAGAAATTTACCGAACAGACTATTGAAAAGCCAGCATTACTAGAGTATTTTTTCCACCATTTCTTTATGCGTTTCTTCTAAAATTTCAAAATATATAAGAATAAAGTTTGGCTACGGTAAAAGCGCTCGATCCATATTAAAAAAACTGAATTTTTCATCGATTTTCTTGTAAAAGAAAAAAGAGCCCAGGGAATATTTAAAAATATGTGCTAAAAATCAACTTTTGACTTAGAATTTTTATTTGATCACTTAAGGTCATTTACAAAATTATCCACAGACGGTTACGATTCAAAAGACATAAAATAGGTCTAAGCTTATTAAATTAAGAAAGGCTTAGGCCTTAGACAATTAACATACACAGATCAAAAATGTAAGTGCAAACAATTTTCAACTCTTATATTCAGACGTACGAAGTACCAGCGAATGTGGAATAGGTACTTACTGTAATTTGATTCAGTATTGTCATCAGTTTATTTAAGGCCAACCTCAAAATGCTTCCTGAGTAGCCATAAGTCAGAATAGGCGCAACGTCCCATCTATATTAATTTGGTGGTGGTGATTTAGTCCAACTCCTTCCTTTAGACCCTCCAAGTATACTTCCCAAATGGTGTCTGAGTAATCACATATCAAATCTAGTTCAACATATCTTTGCTTTTGAAGTTTAAGGGGGGTTAAGCACTCTGAGCCCTTAGGCAATCTAATTCGGCAGACACTGGATCAAATAACATGCCTTTAATATATAATTACTTGTGAAATATGTGCTTTGTGAAACATGTGCTTACAGTGATCTGATTCGGACCATTCAATTGATTCGGACCATTCTGTCAAGAAAACTATTCCCTAAATGAGTCCTGAGCAATCAAGAGTAGAAAAAAATGAAATATAGCTATAAAAATGTTAGTTTGGAGGTAATGATGCTCATCCGAAGTTCTTCTTTCATACATATTTGTGGCGCATGCAAAGCTGACTTCAGGTGCCTCTGGATATCCGGCTAGCCATTGGAGTACTAAATGCATATAAGTGGGGTTAGCAGCCCTCCTCTCGAATTTCATTGCTACGAAAGGAACCAAAACTATACCCTTGGATGCCTCGCCCACTTTACCAATCGGACCAAGGCCTGTGCCAGGACGCACTCCTTTGAACATCGCATATCAAGGTGGCATAAATTTTGCCACCTAGAACGAATTAACACTGACCCAGCCTTAATCAAAGCTTCTCTTAGCGAAAGAATTAAAAATAAAAATGTGACAATCGCTGGAATAACAGAAACGCACATCACCGGAAGCGACGAAGAAGACATCGAAGAAAGACGGACACTGCTCTGGTCTGGCGGAACCCAAAGAAGAGGGGGGTGTCGGTTTTGCTCTCAACAGCTTTACTTGGAAAGCTCTACTCTCATCCACACCTATTTCGTCTACTGAGAGGAGGAATCTACATCAAGCATGGGAAGATAACTATTCTTACCTGCAATGCACCAACAAACGATACCAATGATGAAAAAATGACAAATTCTACGCGTTACTATCCCCTGAGTTCTACACCGTGCCACCACACGACTACCTCTTAGAGCTAGGAATTTTTACCACCATTACCTAGAACACCTCTGGTCTGTACGATGCATTTTTCGGACTCGTGACAGTGGATACACTTAATAATAGTGATGAAAGGCTGGCAAATTGCTGCATCGCCCACGCCCTATCAGTCACCAATAAATAGTTTGTCAGAAAAGACATTGTAAATTAAGGATTGTACAGCCACGTTTGCACAACAAAAAAGATGCTTGACTTCATCATTGTTAGGCGACGCTGGCTCTCGTCTGTCCAGAACTGACGCTCATACAGAGTGGCAATGCTCGGCAATGCGAGCCAGAGTCTCGTTTCTGCAAGTATCGAACTTCGAATGAGACAAACAAGAGTGACTCCTCTTCTTCCAATAAGATAGTTATTTCTCGATTACAGGATGATCTTTCGGCTCGTAAGCGGTGTATGGCTAAAGTCTTCAACCACTTTGAGACTCTCCTACAGTGTTGAGACAGCAAATTAGCGTGGAACACTTTCAAGGATATCATTCACACATCAGCTAAAGAACCTGTGAGCCAAAAGCAGCGAAAAAAAGTGGATAAGCAAACAGAACCTCGAACTAATCAAGCACAGATGGTGAGCGAGACTACAAGGAGATATGAAGGCTGGTCTGGCGGAACCCAAAGAAGAGGGGGGTGTCGGTTTTGCTCTCAACAGCTTTACTTGGAAAGCTCTACTCTCATCCACACCTAATTCGTCTACTGAGAGGAGGAATCTACATCAAGCATGGGAAGATAACTATTCTTACCTGCAATGCACCAACAAACGATACCAATGATGAAAAAATGACAAATTCTACGCGTTACTATCCCCTGAATTCTACACCGTGCCACCACACGACTACCTCTTAGAGCTAGGAATTTTTACCACCATTACCTAGATCACCTCTGGTCTGTACGATGCATTTTTTGGACTTGTGACAGTGGATACACTTAATAATAGTGATGAAAGGCTGGCAAATTGCTGCATCGCCCACGTCCTATCAGTCACCAATAAATGGTTTGTCAGAAAAGACATTGTAAATTAAGGATTGTACAGCCACGTTTGCACAACAAAAAAGATGCTTGACTTCATCATTGTTAGGCGACGCTGGCTCTCGTCTGTCCAGAACTGACCCTCATACAGAGTGGCAATGCTCGGCAATGCGAGCCAGAGTCTCGTTTCTGCAAGTATCGAACTTCGAATGAGACAAACAAGAGTGACTCCTCTTCTTCCAATAAGATAGTTATTTCTCGATTACAGGATGATCTTTCGGCTCGTAAGCGGTGTATGGCTAAAGTCTTCAACCACTTTGAGACTCTCCTACAGTGTTGAGACAGCAAATTAGCGAGGAACACTTTCAAGGATATCATTCACACATCAGCCAAAGAACCCGTGAGCCAAAAGCAGCGAAAAAAAGTGGATAAGCAAACAGAACCTCGAACTAATCAAGCACAGATGGTGAGCGAGACTACAAGGAGATATGAAGCTCTACAGGTAGCTCAAGAAACAGTGTAACTATATGTTCCACAAGGACAAGAAAAACTCTATAGAGGTCAAAGCCTCTAAAATTGAGCTAGCTTCCCAAAAGAAAGACAGTGGCGCAACATTCAAGATCCTGCGTGAGTTGACCAGCCTACAGACCATTGCGTACGCAAGCCAGAAAGCAGAAATAAAATTTATCACAAGTTCAGGTCTATTGGAGAAACACTTCGATAAGCTTCTAAATTCAGATCCACCCGGTGGCATTAATTCAGGGCTCATCGCTGCTGCTATGGAGGCTACCCTTACCCCTGACGACGCCAAGAGGAGATAAAAATCGCTTAAAAAATTCACAAACAAAGCAACTGGAAAGTGGGGAATCAATCCAGAACTACTTAAACGGGGGGCCCATGGATGATACTTTGGCTACAGTAATTGATATTCAACATTATCTGACACACTGAAGTAATACCGTCAGATTACAAATCTGACGGTATGCCAGTGTTCAAATCACTGGCACAGTGATGGCACAAATCCTTGTGCCAGTGTTCAAATGCAGTAGCAGCATGACGGACTGCTGCAACTACCGCGGTCTATTCCTGGAAAGCTGTTTGGAATGCTTTTCCTGAAACGCGGAAAAAGTTTATTACAGGCTTTGTGCCACCCTCAACAAGCCGGATTCATATCAGGAAGACAGAAAATTGAGCAGATACATTCACTCAGATAGATCGTTGAGAAGACACTGGAATAGAAAAAAAAACGTATATAGCTTTCATTCACTTCCATTCTGCCTTTGATACCATAGATAAACAATCCGTGTGGATAATCGTGGAAGCTTTAGACTTACCTACAAAAATAGTAAGCTTCTCCAAAGAACTTAATGGCACCACAGAAGGCTCCATCCCAGTAAATGGGCTAACTCAAATCTGAGCTCGAGACACTCTCCTCCAAAGTCTCTAGGGTAGGGCTGCAAATTAACTGGGAAAATACAAAGATAATGCCCATAGATAAGATTGTTTCGACATCACCCGCAACTGTTGAGATTAACAGCCAAGCTGTTGACTTAGTAAGGCAGTTCACATATATCAAATCAATTAAAGCCTCAAATGGTACATTTGACGCCAAAATCTCTGCCAGATCAACCAAGGCACACTCTATATTTGGACAACTCTTGGGGGTAGTCTTCCTCAAACCACAAATTAGTTGTGAAGCCAATGCTCGAGTGTCACAACACCACAGTCTCTTGCATCATGCTATCCGGTTTGCAGCGGTAGCTAGGAACCTAGTAGGAGACGATCACTTCCAATGCTAAGAAATATAATAACCTATAACTCCTAAGAATAGAGTCAGATCAAAACAAGAAGTACATAAGTTGTACTTTTCCGTATGGTAAAAAAAAGACAACAAAAACCTCTAAATTGATGTAGACTTTGTCATCCTAAGCCTTGAAATGCCTATAATGGGAACTATAGTTAAACTGCTTCTAAAGTCCTTGTTTCTTTCGCTTATGACAGCACACTTGGCACTTCGGAGAGAAATGAATAAGAACTTCAGCAAAATCTGGCAATTGTTTGGTTTAATGCTAATTATTTATCCCTTATTTTCCTTGCCCTAATTTAAGTCAATTATCTTGCAGCTAAGTATCTTGCCCTGATTTAAATCAAGCTTGTTTATTTTCTTCTGTGTCTCTTAGGTTTTTTTTCAGTTATCTGAAATTAACCTGTAAAACGGGACCATTAGTAGACCTGAAGATTAGTATGTTCAACTTAATGGCATTATTATTGATGAGAAGCTGTCCTTCAAAATTCATATTTGTCGCAAGCACCGCAATCGCACTGTCTAAGCAAGTATCGAATTTGGCGTTATGTACTTTTTTTACCATCTCCTTTCCACTCAAGTTCTGACTAAGACCTGTTTCTTGTTGCCTGAATAAGACCCCTGAAGTTACACAGCACTGCTACGGAATAATACCTTACCGCCTCTAAAGACCCTCTGCGACCCTTCTAGGCAAGAACTCATGATATGGTGTCAACGATTTTCTTCTAAATGTGCATCTAGTTAACTGCTTCCAAGTAATTTTTGCTCCTTTTGCAAAAGTGCAATCACTTTTCAAGGTAACAAGAGCAACAACAAGGGACACTCTCACCACAATTTCTCAAAGGAAAAACTCCTGAAAAATTTTACCTGAAAAGCTCCAGGCTGCATGTTTAGGCTCATAGTATACCATTTTCTTCAGGGGACTATTCCATAAAAGCTAAATAAGTGGTGTTTCCTTTCAGCAAAAGCTCATCATAGTTATTAGATTGAGTGAAAGACAAATTAGGCGCCCATGATGTGTCTCTCCCTGTAAATATGATATGAAACAAGCAATGTCTTATTTACTCATCCCAGTAAACCCATGACCATGGTATTCCCAACACGAAACAGGAATCATAAGCCTAAAAAAGCCACAAGAGTAAAATGAACTAAAATAGGTATAAATTTCTAAGACAAACGTTTTGAACATAATTTTCGCTTTTTCTTAAAAATGACAATTCACTATCAACAATTAAGACTATTAGCTTAATTCATACAGATAACAAAATTTCGGTTAAAAGAAACTGTACTTTGGGTCAATGGCCCATTTCAGGTTCATTGTCAGGAACACAAGACATGTTTTGGCAAAATATTTGAAACGGTTTTATTGGCTACCTCCCCTGACTGGTATTTCAAGTAGATGATTTGTTCTCATTATTTTTAACTTGGCATTACAGAATTGTGCTTGCTGTTCACATATTAGGTAAACTAATTTTTGTTTCGATCAAAGTAGAGGCTTAAAGACAAAAAGAAAAATTTCATTGGACATAACTGTGTTTTAGCCTCATCACATGAACTAATCAGTACAAGCTTTTATTTAAAACGAGGAAAATCACACGTCATAACGATCACCTTGATCGTTTTCAAAGAAGTATTTCCAAATCCTCCCATTGAAATTTTCCTATCCCACAGCGTACAAAATTAGATTGCACGTTCTTCCTTTTAAGTTTTAGGTTAGTTTTTTTTGCCCAAAATTAATTTGTAATTTGGGTCATACAGGACAACCCTGACTAAGTGTAGCAATAAAAAAAAGAACGAAAATAGACCATTTCTTAGCCAGTCGAGAGGCCAAGCAGATGCAAATATTTCAACAAAGACCATAAACTCTGTTCATTTCAAAACAGATAGAAAAACTAAATAACGATGACAAATGCAGACGGTGTCAATTGGGGGGAAGGCTGCAGGGGGGTTTACCAATATTTTGTCTACTTGAATTTGCTTGCCTCTTCTTCTACTCAGATTTTGAAAATAATTTTGTTTTAAAAAAAATGCTTTGTTTGGTATTTTTATTGAAAGAATTGAAAAAGCAACAATGTCCCGGGTAGATCTTGAAAAACACTTTCTCTACCCCCACTTTAACCCTTTGCATTTCCGTAAATTGACGCCACTGTAAAAAGGAAATGCTCAAAAATCCGAATTTCCAAGAGACCGTACCATGAAAAGTACAAATTAACCCAAATTGAAATTCGTAAACAGTTGTATACGAACTATGGCTGTGTCCGTCCCCTTAAAGTTGTGGGGGGGGGGGTATGCGCCGATCTCCGGCTTCGCCTCCATGCACAACGATTGGAAAGAAAACCCGTTGCTACAGATATTTTGGAAACTAAAGGAACCAGATACTCGCCAGAAGTACAGTATTGAGATATCGAATCGCTTCGAGCCCCTTGACTCACTTAATAGCAGCGAAGATCTCCGGAAGTATTTTAAATCGCAAACCAGCGAAGCAGCACAACTAGTCCTTGGCAAGAGGAGTTACCCAATGAAATCGTAGCTAAATAATGAAACACTGCAAGTCATAGAGCAAAGACGGAAGCAAAATTTCTTGGGGACATGACCACATTTCGAAGGCTCAATGGAGTGCGGAACAGACTCATTCACCGGGATAGAACCCAATTTGTTGCAAGGAAAGCCGATGAAATTGAACTAGCTGCAAAAAAGAAAGACATGGGCAGCTTATTCAAGCATCTCCGAGACCTCACGGAAAATAAAACTCCCACCTTGGGTCCCGTCCTGTCCAGGGATGGGGCACTTCTTTCTGATGAAGGTTCTTATCTTGAGCGGTGGAAGAACCAATTTTTTTGCTCCTGAACAATACTAGCCCATCTGTGCCTCCTAATGATAGTCCCAGCCAACCTTGCCGTCAAATACCTGAAACAGATGCTCCTCCAGATGAGCATTTTAGCCCCTCAGAAATCGGATATGAAGTAAAAAGACTCAAGAATAATAAAGCTGCTGGTATCTGCAGCTTAAGCTCAGAGCTGCTAAAAAATAAAATAAAATAATATTCAACTATCGAGCAGATTTTCACGATTTGACAAATAGTAGAGAAGACCACAGAGTTCCAACAGAAAGCATTTATTCCTTTCGTCGACTTCCGTGCTGCATTTGACTCAGTCGATCAAAAAGCTCTTTGCCGGATTATAGAGTTGACTGGCCTACCTGAGAAATATTACAGACTTCTCTAGGCGCTGCACCATGGGACGGAGAGCTGTATACAAATAGATGGTAGGCGCAGCCCATTCTTTCAAATCACGACAGGGGTACGCCAAGGATGTGCAATGGCCCCAGAGCTCTTCAATGTCATCGTAGATTACATTATGACAAAAAACACTTCATGTCTCAGCTTTGGGCTCTAATTCGGAGATCGTGCCATCGCAGATGTTGATTTTGCCGATGACTTGGCCATTCTGGAGGACTCTATGGAGCAGCTGCTGGAACCGCTCCGAATTCTACGAGAAGAGGCTGCCAAAGGAGGACTGCATATAAACTGGAACAAAACTAAATTATGGCCATAGACCCGTCTTCTCCTTCTGTTAACTCTCCCCTTAGCCTGGACAGCACCACTGGCATTGAGGTTGTTCAAGACTTCACCTACCTGGGCTCCGTAGTTTCTTCAAATTGCTTGCTTCTCCTCAAGCTCCAAGCAAGATTATCCAAAGCGTCTTCTGTCATGGGCAGACTGAATCGTCACCTCTGGCGAATGATGATTTTCATTATAATGAACCAGCCTCCGGGGAAATTCAAACCGAACTTTGGAAATATTTAGTGTCTCAACAAAATATAAGATTAAATTAAATTTAGCAAAAAGGTCTTCAAATTTATCTTAAATCTCTGCCATAAAAATTCAGAGAGAAAAACAGATTTAATTTGAATAAAGTAGTGGAAAAAATACGAAATAAAAAACACAACAACAAAACCTAAAATAATAAAAGATCTGAATAGAACTATTTCAGATCAATGTCTAGGATCATTATCAACGGAGAGAAAAAAATTATAGAAGAAAAAAAGTTTTTTTTAAAAATAAAACCATCTTAAAAAATGACAAACCAAACACACAGGAAAAAGAAAGAGAAAAAATAACTAAAAAAAAGCAAATAAATAAAACCCACATACTGCTATTACTCCTCATTGGCAGCGCAATAGCGCTGCATAAGTGAAGAATGTTGTGGGCACAATGTATTATATTTTATTCATTTATTGTTGTTGTTTTAGACCAGCGCACTTTGCATCGAAGGAGTTGTCATCAAAACTTCGATAGGGGATCATTCGATTGTAAATTAGGAGGGCTAGTACTCTTTTTAATAGGCGAAAGCGGTTGGAGGCCTACAAACCAGAACACAAAAAGCAACAACAAAACCAAATGACTGTGAATTTTCAGTTTAATGGACATATACTGATATTTATTGCTTAAAGTTTTGATTTTGTATTTATGAAAGCAAGAAAAGTGAAAATATTTCAAACGTATTTTGTTTTCAGTAAAGTGCAAACTGTGTTTTGGTGTTGAGAAAGCAAATCTTACTCGGCTGTTTATTGTAATTTCTGTTCGTCCTGAGATTCATCTGTTGATTGATAGTGATTTGTGGTAGTTTTTTTCCTTGGAAGATTTCTTCACTTTATTTTTGCTTATTCTTGGCTTAATGGAGCTCTTTGCTTTCTTTGAAAAGCTTGTTTAGTGGAAAAAGTTTTAAATTAATCACTGAACAAAACGAATACAATTGTGCATAGTGCACAAAAGGTAATAAACCTCCTCACCATAATTGGACAAATGCGATATATAAAAAATGAAGACTATATTTATTTTAAAAAAGGTAATAAAACCCTAGGTCACATCACTTTATTAAATTTACCAGGTTGATAACATTTATACTATATATGGAAACAGGTCAAAAGAGACCTTTGAATTATAAATTAAGTGGATTTTTTATTTGCTGTTTTAGCGGCAGTATGTTGACTATTGCCAGCTTTGACTTCATGCCAAGTGAGGCTAGCACGGTTATCACTTATTCGACAACTTTTTTAACTCAGTATTGTGAAAAAATTGACCTACCTCTTAATTAAACTTTTATAAAATTGATTGATTCTAAATTTCACTTTATCTTACTAATAATCATTCCCCATAGATAATTTTCTTGTCGCTGTTTTATTTGAATTAAACTCGCTTTTCTATCTTAATTTTTCGTCAATAGAAAAGCAATGTGGCCTAAAAAAAAATAATAACTCTCTCTTTCTCTCTCTCTCTCTCTCTCTCTCTCTCTCTCTCTCTCTCTCTCTCTCTCTCTCTCTCTCTCTCTCTCTCTCTCTGTATATATATATATATATATATATATATATATATATACTAGCTGTTGGGGTGGCGCTTCGCGCCACCCCAACACCTAGTTGGTGGGGGCGCTTCGCGCCCCCCCCCCCAAGCCCCCCCGCGCGCGTAAGTCGTTACGCGCCATATTAGTTACGCGCCATTGTAGTTGTGTCCCTATGTCCCACCTGTGAATATAGATAGATATATATATATATATATATATATATATATATATATATATATATATATATATATATATATATATATATATATATATATATATATATATATATATATATATATATATATATATATATATATATATATGTTTTTAACTACGTAAAACTTGCGAATATACAACATTCTTTGCTGTCCCATTGTCTGTGCATATAAATAGATTGTCAGGTTTACCGACTCTTGAACATGCAACATATAATGGTCCATGGGAAAACAATCCGTATTCAGATCTATACCTCATGATTCTAATGATTGCCCTTGAGCTTTGTTGATGGTGATTGCTAATCGACCATTCCCTGAGTCGCCATCGTCATTTATATATCCCCCTGTGCACCCCGGCGTCCCCTTTGTAGTTATGTCCCTGTTTCCCGGTCGTCATTTATATTCCCTGTGTCCCGGTCGTCATTTGTGTCCCGGTGTTCCAGTCTGTGATTTCTCTTTGAGTGTCCCGGGCGTCATTTATATTCCTTGTGTCCCGGTGTCCCGGTCGTCATTTATATCCCCCTGTGCCCCCCGGCGTCCCCATTGTAGTTGTGTCCCTGTGTCCCGGTCGTCATTTATATTCCCTGTGTCCCGGTCGTCATTTGTATCCCGGTGTCCCGGTCTGTATATACATTCGTTTTTTAGTTTTGTTTTTCTCCTTTATTTTTTTCCTTTTTTCTTTTTTTTCTTTTTTAGTTTATTTAGATTTTTAGATTTTTTAGTTTTTTTATTAGTTTTTAGTTTTTTTGTAGTTTTTACCATTTTTTTAGTTTTTTTAGTTTTTTTTTTTTTTACTTATGTCCTGGTGGTCATTTATACTCCCTGTGTCCCGGTCGTCATTTGTGTCTCGGTGCTTTGTTGATTGCTAATTTATATTATATTTATATTTATATTTTTTATATTTATTAATATTTTTTTAGTTTTCTTTTTCTCTTATTTTTCAGTTTTTTCCTTTTTTTTAGTTTTTTCTTTTTTAGTTTTTAGTCTTTTTTTGTTTTTTACCTTTTTTTAGTTTTTTTAGTTTTTTTAGTTTTTTAGCTTTTTTAGTTTTTTATTAGTTTTTAGTTTTTTTTTAGTTTTTGCCTTTTTTTAGTTTTTTCAGTTTTTTTAGTTTTTAGTTTTTTACCTTTTTTTTAGTTTTTTTTAGTTTTTTAGCTTTTTTAGTTTTTTTTCTTTTTAGTTTTTTTTTGTAGTTTTTACCTTTTTTAGTTTTTTTTCTTCTTTTGTATTAGTGTGAAATAATTCAGACGTCATATGCGGACAAACACGACGTCACTCGACAGACAGACAGACAGACATAACCCACAAACAACTTATTTTTATATATATTTATTCATATTTTTTTAGTTTTCTTTTTCTCTTTTATTTTTCAGTTTTTTCCTTTTTTTTAGTTTTTTTCTTTTTTAGTTTTTAGTTTTTTTTAGTTTTTTACCTTTTTTTAGTTTTTTTTAGTTTTTTTAGTTTTTTAGCTTTTTTAGTTTTTTTATTAGTTTTTATTTTTTTTGTAGTTTTTGCCTTTTTTATTTTTTTCAGTTTTTTTTTAGTTATTAGATTTTTACCTTTTTTTAGTTTTTTTTAGTTTTTTAGCTTTTTTAGTTTTTTTTTTCTTTTTAGTTTTTTTTTGTAGTTTTTACCTTTTTTAGTTTTTTTCTTCTTTTGTATTAGTGTGAAATAATTCAGACGTCATATGCGGACAAACATGACGTCACCTGATCCATCCACAGATCCACACACAGACAACTTATTTTTATATATATATATATATATATATATATATATATATATATATATATATATATATATATATATATATATATATATATATATATATATATATATATATATATATATATATATATATATATATATATATATATATATATATATATATATATATATATATATATATATATATATGTGTGTGTGTGTGTGTGTGTTACCGTAAATGTCCACAAGTTGGTGTTCAGAACTAAATTTGAATTTTCACTTTTATTCAACAATCACAGGTAAAACTTCCCCTTTTTACGGAGTATAATCATACCTAGAAAGTGCGAATGTTTTGTGGATGAAAAAGCTTGATTTTTTCTATGTTAATTCAAAAACCTTATAACACAAAAGATATTTTCAAAGAAAAGTAAATAGCTACAGTAGCTCTAAGATGAGCAGAAATAAGGCTGAATAGTGAGTCACAGGTAAAACGCACTTCCAAAGAGCTTGATTTTTGTTTATATTCCGTGACTTTGTTACATGTCCTTACAATAAAAAACTATTTTATCGTGAGGAAAATAAATCTCCTTTGTTTTTTGTTATTAAAATTCGTTTATTGTTTCGTTTTCTAAGATCGAACTTTTTCGAAATGCTTTGCAAAATAAAATAGTGTTTCATCTTAAAACTAGAAAATTTTTATGACTTTCTGCGTTTTCTTAAATGTCACCAGCTATCATATGTTTATCACATATACCTATTATGATACATGAATTTCTATGCTTTTTAAATTCTTACATAATATACAAAACATACAGTTTTTGAAAGAAAGACAAGTATAATTGTAACATTTTATGTGGAGTCTTTACTGCAAAAGGAACAGAGCACATTCTGAAACATTATTTAGGGGAAAACCAAGGGGCCAATTCAATTTCTAATAATTCACGAATTTGCAACAATAACTTGGGAAATATCGAGGAATCTGATTACCAAAAATAGCAAAATGTTTTAACTTTTTGTCAACGTTAAAATTTTATCGTTGATGGCATCTTGGCTCTGTTCCAGCCAATTTATTGGAACGGGACACTTTGCTCTGGCAATTTTAATTTGTAATTTCAATCAAGATGATGCCCCCTTTGGGGAGTTTTATTTTTTCAGAATTACGTAATGGCAATCATGAACAACTCTAAATACATTTAAAATCATATTTAGTATATTTTCCATATTTATAATCAATATAAATAATAGATTTTATTTCTGCATATATTGCAATCAAAATTACGTTTTTTAGATTTTTGGCTTCTATTGACCAGGGCTGCTTATTAAATACAGTTTGCAACTACGAACCCAAGACAGTTTTAATTTAAGAGACCATCTAAATTCCTCTTTCAACTCCCTTCTATTGCATCTTGGTATAAGAGTGCTATAAGAATGGTATATGATCATCCTTGATAAAGCGCATCCCCTCAGCGGTTATCAAAAGGGTCTGAAATATCAGTACTAATCATAGGTTACCTCTTTTCATGATTGTCGAGGTGAGTTCCCCGAAAAAAAAATTTGTACACAAATTAAGATTTTCTTTTTGTATGCAAGTATAGATTTTCGAATCAATTGATTATCTCGGAATTTTCACACAATAGCATTTTGGTCTTCTTTTGGCTAGAATTGATGTTTTGCACTCAAAATGGCTGAAAACGTCACTTCTCTGTTGGAAAGTCCTTTTGGCTAAAATAAATATCTATCTTAACCGTTTATTTTGTAGGAGTATCTGCAACTTTAGAAACGAATGCGCTTCCGTACGGCATGACTGCCTTTGCAACTCGAGACTCAATATGCGTATAGTTTTCGATAATTTTAAATCAATAAGCTATCCCAGAATTTTATCACAATAGTATTTTTGCCTTCTCTTGGCTAGAATTGTGGTTTTTTACCACAAAATGGCTGAAAATGCCACTTTGCTTTGGTGCAGTCTTTTTGGCTAAAATAAACCTCTATAATAACCATTATTTTGTAGGAATATCTGCACCTTTAGGAGTGAATAAGCTACCGTACGGCATTACTGCCTCTGAAACACGAGGCTCAATATACGTGTAGTTTTTTGAATCAATTGACTATCTCATAAATTTGACACAATAGCATTTTGGCCTTCTTCTGGCTACGCCTGCTGTGGGACAGACTTTTTGGCTAAGACAAATGTCTATGTTAGCCCTTTATTTTGTAGGACTGCCTGCACCTTTAAAAAAAATGCGATAACGTACGGCATTACTCCCTCTCAAACACAAGGCTCAATATGCGTATTCTCCTTACTGGGGATTCTCCTTGCGTCCAATAGGTTATAACATAGAAAGTATTTATCTGAATAAAAACATTATGAATAGTTTGTTGTTTCACATGGGTAAGGCTCATAATAAGGTTCCCTGAGAAAAAAATGCATTGAAAGAAAAAATCTCTTAAGGTATTACGTAACACCCAGGTTTACATCTTCATTACGTAACAACCCACGTATGTTTCCTTCTCACTTACAAGCGGGGATCCCTCACGGGCCCCTGAAGAAACAATCCCCATGTGAATGCGTCATCCTTACATAACAACTAAAGACATTTTAAAAAAAAATCTTGAGAAAAATGTATTAAGAACATCTTGAAATGTCTTGAAATGTCTTCGAAAACGTCGGGAAGAAAAATTTCTTAGTCTTGAAATGTCCTGAGACGTCTTGAGGAAAAATGTCGTAAAGAACTTCTCCGATTGACTATCGGACTACATACAATACAGGTGCGCTATGGTATTAAATAAGACCAAGGCGCACGTAATAACGTCTTGAGGGGCTAATTGCTCCAAGTTTACCCCTATGGGCTTGTCCATAGGGGGTATCTTTTATTATGTAGGTTTTTACATAGAATGTCCAAGGATTTGCCTTTTTAAATCTTGCGATTTGAAATTGCTCTTGTTGATTTTATCCTTAAAAACACTTATGATATCCTGAGAAAGGATTGTACTTATGATATAAAAGTTAGAACCCATGACTGGCCACTCGTTACCGATAAATTGACAGAATCAATTAAATCGGGTGAATATCCATTCATCACATTACCATACAAAGAATATGGTAGTATGAATGATTTGTGTCGTGCTATAAATAGAAGAATATCCGCTCGTAAAAATGGTGCATTCCACTCTAACTATTCAATGGAACCGGGCAAGATCTACATTAGTTCTCCGATTAACTCTGTCAGTTCAAACAGTTCGTGGTAACGAACTGTAGTAAGGAGCGACCCGGCTCAATAGCAAGCGAAACTCTAAAAATAGGAATTTTGATGCTAAAAGATACATCAAAAGAATTTCATTTTCATACTGATTTTAAATATATAAGTTTCATTAAATTTAGCGTTTGTCGTCAAAAGTTACGAGCCTGAGAAAATTTACCTAATTTTGGAAAATAGGAGTAAACACCCCCTAAAAGTCATATAATCTTAACGAAAATCACACCATCGCATTCAGCGTATCAGAGAACCAATAAAAAAAATTTTAAGCTCCTATCTACAAAAATGTGGAATTTCGTATTTTTTGCCAGAAGACAGATCACAGGTGCGTGCTTATTATTTTTTTTGTTTCTTTTCCCCAGGGGTCATCGTACGCAAGAGTATGCATCGTATGTCGCAAAGAGCTCATTCTAACGGAAATAAAAAGTTCTAGTGCCCTTTATAAGTGACCAAAAAAATTGGAGGGCACTTAGGCCCCCTCATTTTTTTCCAAAAGTCAGCGGATCAAAATTTTGAGATAGCCATTTTGTTTCGCATAGTCAAAAACCATAATATTTATGTCTCTGGGGATGACTAACACCCCCACAGTCCCTGGGGGAGGGGCTGCAAGTTACAAACTTTGACCAGTTTTTACATACGGTAATGCTTATTGGGAAGTGTACAGACGTTTTCAGGGGGATTTTTTGGTTTAGGGGGGGGGAGTTAGGTGGGAGGATATCTCCATGCAGGAACTTCTCATGGGGGAAGACAGTTTTAATGAAGGGGGTGCAGGATTTTCTAGCATTATTTGACAAAACAATGAAAAAATCAATATGAAAAAGTTTTTTCAATTGAAAGTAAGGAGTAGCATTAAAACTTAAATAACAGAGATTATTAAGCATATGAGGGGCTATAAAAATACTTTAGCATAAAGAGCGAGGTATTTAGGAGGAGATAAATACCTCCCTCTTTATGCTAAAGTATTTTTAGTAATTTCAACTATATATTCTACGGCCTTTCTGATTCAGGGGACATTCTTAAAGAATTGGGACAAAACTTAAGCTTTAGTGTAAAGAGCGAGGTATTAACGAGGGGACAAACCCCCTCATATACATATTAAAAATATAAGAATATAAAAGTTAGTTACATAAGTTAATTCTTACGTTACGTATATTTTTTACTAATAAAAACGTTCGTTAAAAATTAAAAGTTCTAGTTGCTTTTTAAAGTAACCGAAAAACGGGAGGGCAACTACACCTCCTTCCCCAACCCTTATTTCTAAAAATCGTCTGATCAAAACTAAGAGAAAGCCATTTAGCCATTAAAAGGATTAATATGCAAATTTCATTTTAATAATTTATGTGCGGAGAGCCAAAATCAAACATGCACTAATTCAAAAACGTTCAGAAATTTATTTTTTTAATTGAAAGTAAGGAGCGACAGTAAAACTTAAAACGAACATAAATTATTCCGCATATGAAATGGGTTGTCCCCTCCGCAATCCCTTGCTCTTTACGCTAAAGTTTGACTCTTTGCCACAATTCTACTTTTTAAAACGATTAAAAAAATTAGCGTAAAGAGCGAGGGATTACAGAGGGGACAACCCATTTCATATGCGGAGTAATTTCTGTTCGTTTTAAGTTTTAATGGCGCTCCTTACTTTCAGTTAAAAAAAAACTAGTTTTTTTTATTTAATAACATTAAGAAGTGAGTTGGGCGATCCTTTAGCAATAACAAAAGGTTTGGCTATGATTACATTTCATTTTCAACACAATCAGTGAGAGGGCTAAAAGAAAAAACAATTTTGTTCGTCCTGATATTGATTGATATGTTGGTTCTCTTAGACCATGATAATTGGGTCATGAAATGAGATATTACAGGGGTCGTTCGTCAATGTCCGGTTACGGTCTTGGCAATTGGTTTGCCAAGTTCTTTCGCTCTGCACTACCCCTGGCTAAATAATAAAATACACCGGTTGCCGCATTCCGACAAATCGGAAAAGGTTTAAAAAGGGTGAAAAACACATCATCACTCATCAATCTCAACTCAGGCCAGAAGCGTAAAACACCGCTCTTGTTAAAGAAGAAATAGAAACCAAGAGTAAAAATTGTTAATCAAAAAAAGATTTCTTTTCCTAGAAATGACGTATCTACCACATAAAGAATCTTGTCCCTCAGTCCCCTCATTTCTAGATCTTTTCAACGTAGAAAATGTTGACATGGTATACAAATTTTATACGCAACAACCTACTACTACTAATACTAATAATAATAACTCACTGCAGCACGAAACCATCTAAGGCCAACACAGCTGCGCACAGTCCTCCTCAAACTCAATTTATTCAAGGCATCCCTCTTTATACCCTCCCAGGAAGTTCCCATTTCTTTTAAATCTTTATTTATGACGTCCTCCCACCCAAGACGAGGACAACCTTCTTTCCATTTAGCCCTATACGGTTGGCCAAAAAGGACAATCTTCGGCAATATGTCATCCTTCATCCACAGAACATGGCCAGACCATCTCAAAATTTCTTTCCTTATAGTCCTAGAAAAAGAGATTGAACCACATTTTTCGTACAGCATACTGTTTGAAGTACGGTCAGTCAGCCGCGTACTCAGGACAATCCCTAGGCAATTTCTCTGGAAAACATCTAGTAAATTTTCATATGCTTTTCGGGTCACCCAAGGTTCAGAGCCAAATTTGACTACTCTCATCCCTGTAGCTTAAATCATAAGCATAATCTAAGTCCAGGAGAGTTTTTCGTCCAATTCGATTCCGTGGTCTCCAATTGCCTTTCCTATGCTCCTTAGGGCAAAGTCCAGCAGAATGATCCATATAAAGGGAAATGGAACACACCCCTGCTTAACTCCTGATTTAATACAAAACCAGCTGCTAACCTTATTTCCTACCTTAACCGCAGCAGTACTATTCTCGTACGTAGCACAAATAACTTTAATGTATTTGTCTGGTATAGCATATGAGGAAGAGACCTTTGCTAAAGCTCTTCTATCAACAGAATCGAATGCTTGCTCATAATCTATAAAACTGACGAACTAAGGTGTTTGACAATGAAGGCACTTCTCATTTATTAACCTATCAGTGAGAACTTGGTCGACAGTCGACACATCCTGTACCTTTTCTAAAACCGCACAGTTCTTCTCTTAAAACTTTGTCTACAGCATCTCTCAGTCTGAAACGTATCATATTACTAAGTAATTTGCTACCTACAGAGACCAGACTAATACCTCGATAATGACGACACTCACTGTCTGAATCTTTCCTATACAGTGGTTTAATTAAAGTTTTCCTAAGATCATAAGGTACTTGCCCTCTTTCAAAAATCATATTCATAATCTCCAGTAGCTTATTTCCAACCTCAGAGCCCCCATACTTAAGAAACTGATTTATCACACTATCAGCACAATCCGCAACAACCGCTCTCTGAAAAAGTACAATTTCAAATTTATTCCAGTGAAGACAATTTCATAGATTGTCTTCATAGAGTGTTTTTTTACAATCACATTAGCATGTGATTGTAAAAAAAATTTACATTGAAAAACCAGGTGCAGCCGAGGGGTTATCCTATGAAAATTGTGAACTACACACTTTGTTTAGATGTATAAGTGTCTACATAAATGGAACGTTGGTGAGCACAAACAACAGTCTATCAAACTATGCTAGTTATATACAATCCCTGTTGATGACTCCAATGTCCTATATGCTGTTGAGAGGTTTGGCTATTGGATATGAACATAAAAACAAACACTGACACTATCAATATATTTAGAGATACAACAACTAAATATTTGCACTTGGTTGGGAAAATAAATCACGAAATTTGTAATATATCTCAATGGTTGCCTCCCAATGTTAAGATTGATGTAAAGCTACAACTTGCACCGTCCACTCTTTTGAAAAACGTACTTGGGGCTGCACCTGATGCGACGGTCTCTCTCACCTCGGCAATACTTTATGTACAAAAACAACGATCTAGTGGAAATAATATCGATTCTAAATCTAGTGGAAGATCTAGGAGGAAGACTAGTGGTAGACTTAAGATCTAGTGGAAATAATATCGAACTACTAGTTCCGCGCACAATCACAAATCAACGACATATTGCTGTGGGTACACGTACTTACACTAATTGGTCATTTATCAGTGGCGAAATTCCTTTAAAAGTCGCTTTGGCTTATGTAAAAAGTGCTAGTGCCATAGGATTATTAAAAAATTCCACACATAAATTTGAAATGTTTAGACTTTCCTCTCTTGTAAAGTAAAGGGAATTTTACTCTACAATTTATCCTTCGATAAATTGTACCGGACACTATATGAACTGACCATGCAGTCTTCTGATTAGAGATTCAAAACTAGCTGAAAATAGTATAACCGAAGAACTGTTTGCAAAAACTCATGGTATCACTGCATTAGATTTTTCAGGTACTCTATACATGAGTATAATCCGAGCGGGTACAGTACATTTAGAGTGTATCTTTGCCGAACCATTGGAGCAGAATATAGCATTAAATTCACTAAATCAATATGAGACCTATTGAGAAATGACACCAAAGAACAGTGTTCTATTAGAATTGGAACCAATAGCACAAATCAAACAATCTATTTATTCAATTTGGATCTCTACATGTCCATATACAAGTCCTATTGCATACCCTCGGATTTCATCGTGTATATTCAAACTGTTAACATCGATCGAAACTCGATCCTCTCGATCGAAACGTCTCTAATCACAAAACTTTCTTGAACAAAGTGAAAAATCTACTATTCAAAATTGGAACCGAATACAAGATTTATCAATCGAAAGCTTTACGATTTTATAGTTGAAAATACTCTTTCCTGCCTGTATAATATGAAGTTCAGTGCCCTGAGAGCGAGACATTTTGAAAATATTTGAGAATTTGTTTATTAATAAAACGTGTATGTACAATAAAAAAAAGTATGTGTCCTTTAAATTTCTTCTTCTACGTGTAGGTAACCATTGGTAAAGATGAGTGGCGGTAGCTCGTCAGAATTCAGCTTGTATTAATCTTGACATACAAAGTCATGGTCACACTTGCTACAATATAATGTAACTTCATTTTTATTATATCTCTTCGTAAAGCCAATAACACTATTTTCATTCCCTTTATAAAATTCGTGGGTTTCAATTTGCTTATTGGAAGCAATGTCACATGCGAAATTCTAATATGAGGAATCACTTTCTGTAACAGCAAAATAAAAAATCAGTAGCTTTACAATCATAATAGTCTGTATCTTCATTGGAATGATGTAGAAACCAGACTCTTATTATTCCAGCAGTTGATACTTAGACCAGATTCTTCCTCCCAAAACAGATTAAATCCACGACGATACCAGTCTCCGAAAAATAAACTGGAATCACGTTTAAGGTTTATGCAATCATGTCAGGGTAAGTATTTTCCCATTGATCACATTTATCATAGTGAGAATTGCAACAAAGAGAACCGAGAGTCACAAATATCTTCAAGACACAACTTGTACTCCATATCCTCTATGAATTTATATGGATTGCATAATCTACACTTTTAGTTAGAATTATCATCAATAGTACGATGCTCACATGAAGACAAGCAGCCCAATGCGAGAAAACATAACGAACATGTTTCCATGTATGTATATATTTCCCAAAAAAGTCATCGGGCCATAGGAAAAAAAACTGAAAAAACAGAACATAAACATAACAAAACGAATAAGAAAAACATAAATAAAATAAAAAGAAAAAACATACTTATATATGAATCTTCACGAAATTATTAATAAAGAGATGTATCTTTCACGATGTATCAGCCCTTTTTCAATATACTTAGCCAGATTCCTTAATGTAATTTAACTCGTCATCCTACAATCCCTTCCATCCACCTTCTATCTGTCAACACTAAAGAAGACAAGTGCTTCCTTTGCAAGCTCTGCAACTTCTCGTTGCAACTTCAGAGCCTATCTTGGACCCAGATGTTAAACGTCAATGGTCTTGAACTCTGTTTCTGAGTTTGAGGTAGCTTGTATCGTTAATATACTTAAAGGGTCATCGTCTTCAGGGCCAGACACCATTCCTACAAGGGTTATCCGTGCCATTTTGTCACCATTGGCTAAGGTTGTCAATCT
Organism: Artemia franciscana; assembly: GCF_032884065.1. Taxonomy (NCBI): domain Eukaryota; kingdom Metazoa; phylum Arthropoda; class Branchiopoda; order Anostraca; family Artemiidae; genus Artemia; species Artemia franciscana. Next base: position 56,156,883 of record NC_088866.1, on the reverse strand, counting down.
TTCTATAGAATTTTTGCATGATTTCCAGTTTAGATTTCGAGCGAATCACTCTACAGAGCATGCTGGCGCAGATCTCTTGAATTTCATTCAGTTGGCAATAGATTCTGGTCATATCTTGGCAGATTTATTTTTGTATGTTCGTAAAGCTTTTGATTCCTTGACTCATCGAATTTTTCTTTGAAAACTATCGCATATTGGTGTAAGATAAAACAGTTTTTCTTGGTTTGAATTGTACCTTTCAGGTAGGCTTATTTCAATTGATCCGCTTTTCCTGAACCCTTCTGAAGTATATTATGGCTTTCCTCAGGAATTTATTCTTGGCCCCGTTTTATTTCTGATTTATGTTAAAGATCTGATTTCGGCAGTCAAAAACACCAGTCCACTAGCATGCGGAAAGCTGTGTCATCCTGATGTTCGTTTGTGTTCCAATACTACTTCTAATGAAGATTTTCTCGTTGCTTTTTACTGATGACGCCACTCTTGGGACTCTTGAAAGTTATTTAATGGCTTGGTGCGAATTACTTGGCCTTGAGTGTCTGTAAGTCAAATTTTCTTATTTTTACTCGAACTGGTATAGCTTTCCCTCAGCTAACACACCTTCAGGTGTCACAAGGCTCCTTGTGCAGCCCAGAGAATTGGCTGGTCCGGTTTCCAGGTATCTCACTTGATGACAACCTATCATTTAGAAGCCATATAGCCATGATTAGGGTTAAAGTTTCACAAAGTTTGGGTATCATTCGAAAACTTAGACAAACATTTCCTGGATCTCTTCTGAAGCTTTTTTTTCTGCCTTGTCCAGTCATATGTTTCTTATGCCCTCCTCACATGGATGTCTGCTTTTCCGTCTACACTGCGGTCACTTTCTGTCATGCATAATAAAGCACAGCGACTGGTAATGAACACTAACCGTTCCTCACCAACACCGCTCTCAATTCTAAAGTCTATTCACATTATTTCGTGTGATTCTTTTGTGTTTCATCAGCTTAACGCCAATCTTCCAAAATCTCTTCAAGAACTCCTGCGTTTATTTCTGATTCACCTCCAAATAACCTTCGTTCTTAATATAAGATCTGCATTCCTCCTACCCCTACTATCTGATCAGATTTCAATCCCCTTATTACTTGTCAACAGGTCTAAAACTCACTACCTTCTTCAGTACAGAGGCGCCACTCGTTTGGGTCTTTTAAAAGTGCTCTTAAGGACCACTGTCCCCTGAGTGTTTGTTTCACGATATATGGTTGTTTTCTTTGCACTTTAACTCTGAGGCCTCAGTTATATTCTCTTCTTAATCTTATAGGTTATTTGGCAATTGTTCTCTTTTTTGGTTCCTTATATTATATTTTTTTTTTGTATCCGGGTTATGGAGTTCAGAACCTTACAATTCCCCAAAAAGTGAAAAATATTTTTATCATCTTCCCCACACATTGGACAAGGGACTGGTTTGACACTATAACCAATAAATTTTCTCTCTCTTTACACAATATCAATTGACCCTCCCCTTAAGTTCAAAATCAATTTTATTTCTTCCCCTTTAAACCCCAACTTAAAATAATTCCCCCCCCCCCCCTGCATGTCCTTCATCTTACTAAACAGACTCAGAGAACCCAAGGTCTCCTTCCGAGCCTGCCAGTGATGTATTCCTTCCCCATGTAACCTTTCATTTACCTTATAAACCACTGTATCCGAATTCAATCCCTTACCTTCATTCCAAAATGTGAATATCCTACTTCATCTAATATTTTCTTAATTTCCTGTGGCCACTCTACCTCTATCTTATCCTCCGACAAACTAAAATACGCTTCTTTCGCTATCCTATTTTATTTCTCCAGGTCTTATCCAAAAATTCACCATTCTTATTAACCTATCTTTTCTTAACCAACCTCCCAAATCCTACTTCAACACTGTGAGTAGATTTATGGACCTGAGAAACTCTCTTAAAATAATTCCTTTGCATTTTTTCCAACTCTTCACTTTCTCTAAAACCCCACAGCTAACATCCGTAATGCATAACTGGAAGGAGTTTAGTCTTTCCAGTATTTATGCATTGCTACATCTCTAATCTTTCCAACCTCACTTTTTTAAATTAAACTCATACACATATATCCTTTTTGTACTCTATGCTTCACCTCTTGTGCATATTTACCATTCCAGAAAAAATTAACCCTTAAAAACAAGAATCATTTTTTAATCTCCATAAAATCACCTTTATATCTAAACTGATCATCTTTCCCTAATTTTCCACCTTTCCTAAAAACTGTAGTTACCGTTTTTTTCGTATTTAATTCTAATCCTTTCATATCTAAATATTCCCTGTTTTAAACCTATTCACGACAAAATTCTCCCGGATATTTTACCTAGTATTCCAACAACTAGGCCTACTGAACTATATATTCCTTAAATTAATCTAGCAAAACTTACAGGGTGTCCTATCTCCAAAAGTCGCTTAACTAGCATAGCTCTTATCACATCATCAGAAGCCCCTCTTACGTCCAGGAACGCTACGTAAATCCTAACCCCTCTTTTCATGATGTAAAACATTTTTTGAGTGTTGACTGTCTCACTGCCAAAAAGAAAATGACTCGCGTTCAAAAAAAGGAATGTCTTTTAGGAGGAATAGTAATCAAGTGATATCACACGTCAAATCAATTAAATCTGTTTAGATAAAATTAAAAAAAATATCAACTCATTTGCTGTTGCTTTTCAAAATGGCCGTCATAAACGATTTTCTAGCTGTTGCTCAAAAGTAAATCCACAAAATTATTTTGATTTTGTCAATAAACTGAATAAATGCCTCTGAGACACGACGTATAAGTCTCATGCAATAGTCCAAAGATGGAGAATCCATTCTCATTGCATTGTTAAGCATTCTTTGAGAATATTTTTTTCCTTTGAAGAGATAACTCTTGGAAATCGTCATCTAGAACTTTTCCAAAGTCATTAGATTCCATATGACTTTTTGTTTCTCAAATCCAGTTATTTTTAATCCTGACACTCTCACTACCGATTATAGAATAACATATGAAGATTCTTTCTTGCTAATAAGATATCCAACAAACTCGCTCCTTTTCTACAGATTACTGTCTTAAATATACTTCACTAATGCATTTAATCCGTCTTGTAATCTTTTTATATGCATTATATTCACTTTTGCTGCATAGCATAACTGTTCTTCCGACTTGAATTTGCTTAATATTATTACATGTCTTGCAAACATCTCGTCCCACGCTAGGGTTAGCCGGCAACCCCTTGTAATTTCTTTTACTAAGTTTGGCACTCTATGTTTCATTTCACCATTGCTAGCGCCTTCAATATCCAACGGAACAAAAGCATCTATTAGTAAAGAATATCTCAAGAATGTTATCCTCGATGTTAACACGCTAAGCTATTTTTCAATACTCAAGTGAGTGAACCCTAAGATCTAACACTCCATGTGTCTTTGACCTTAAAAACCGGTTTTGCTGGATTATAAAGGTCATCTTGCATCATCTTCACATGTAAAAATTGGACCATGGTCTTTTTTTACAACTGAGACTTCCCCGCTTGACTAGTGGACTCTAATAAGTCCTATTACGTAACAGCCAAAAAGTGACAGTCTCTATCATGTAACTTAAGCCTGCATGCATTTGCATAAGTAGATAATAACCTATTACGTAACAAACACCAACATCTTGAAGTAAACAAACCTCTTTTACGTAACAACCAAATAAAGCATTTGCATAAATAAATAAACCATATTACCTAACAACCAAATAAAACCCGAAGTAAACAAACCCTATTACGCAATAGCCAAAGAAATTCTGAAGAAAACAAACCCTATTACGTAACATACAGGTGTACTATACCGTTACAGATGCGCTATAACATTTTGTAAGACCCAGGTACACGTAATAACGTCTTGAGGGAATAGTAGCTCCAATAGTATACCCTCTATCTGGCCACTCAAAAGCAGAGGGCCGCCACTACAGGTAGCAGAGTCCCTTTTTATAAGGTTATGCTTAGATTGTATTTAGGTGGCTTATATTTAGGATTAGTTTTTAAGGGAAAGTTCATTTCCACCACCAGTTTATTAATACTAGTTGTTTTAAATATCTTGATTTTGTCACAGTTTGTTCAATTTACGGGTACATGGTTCAATTCTTGGCTTACTTTGTAAACATTTATAAATTGTTTATTCGATTTGCTCATGATTAATCAATGCCGGTAGAACCTTTTCTATAGCCAAACATCAAAATGTTAAAAATTGGTTAAAAATTAATGTCCGAGTAAAATCACAATCATATTTATAAAGAGCATAAAAAGTATCAAGTGGGATGTTCACTTAATTCGTAGATCAGTAATGGAAATATCTCCAAATTTAACACAAGATCCCCACCCCTTTTCTGCATAGGTGTGATGCTTTGGTTCTATTATAGTCTTGCAAAATATACTCTTTCAAACAGTTCGTGGTAACGAACTGTACTAAGGAGCGACCCGGCTCAACAGTAACCGAAACTCTAAAAAATGGAATTTTGATACCTATAGTTACATAAAAAATACGCATTTTATTGCTGATTTTAAATATATAACTTTCATCAAGGTTAATCTTACCTATCAGCCTGAGGAAATTTGCCTCATTTTAGAAAATAGGGGCAAACACCCCCTAAAAGTCATACAATCTTAACGACACCATTAAATCACATCATCAGATTCAGCGTATCAGAGAACCTTGTTGTAGAAGTTTCAAGCTCCTATCTACAAAAATGTGGAATTTTGCATTTTTGGCCAGAAGACAAATCACGGATGCGTGTTTTTTTATTTTTTTTTTTTTTTTCTCCGGGGGTGATCGTATCGACCCACTTGTCCTAGAATGTCGCGAGAGGACTCATTCTAACAGAAATTAAAAGTTCTAATGCCCAATTTAAATGACCCAAAAATTGGAGGACACTTAGGCCCCCTCCCACGCTCATCTATTCCTCAAGGTCACCGGGTCAAAATTCTTAGATTGCCAATTTATTCACCATAGTCGAAAAACCTAATAACTATGTCTTTGGGGACAACTTACTCCCCTGCAGTCCCCGTGGGAGGGGTTGCAAGTTACAAACTTTGACCTGTCTTTACATATAGGAATGGTTACTGGGAAGTGTACGGACGTTTTCAGGAGGATTATTTTGGTTTGGGAGGGAGAGTTGAGGTGGGAGGGGGCTACTTGGGAGGATCTTTCCATGGAAAAACTTCTCATGGGGGAAGAGACTTTCAATGAAGGGGGTGCAGGATTTCTTAGCATCATTTAAAAAAATAATGAAAAAATAAATATGAGAAGTTTTTTTCTACTGAAAGTCAGGAGCAGCATTAAAACTGAAAATGAACAGAAATTATTGCGAATATGAAGGGTATACCTCTTCGTAATACCTCGCTCTTTACGCTAAAGTATTTTTAGTAATTCAACTATTTATTCTACGGCCATTGTGATTCAAGGGCATTCTTAAGGAATTGGGACAGAACTTAAACTTTAGTTTAAAGAGCGAGGTATCGACGAGGGGTGAACTCCCTCATATACGCAATAAAAACATACGAATATAGAAGTTCCTTACGTAAGTTAACTCGTAAATTACGTATATTTTTCTAATGAAAATATTCGTATAAAAATTAAAAGTTCTAGTTGCCTTTTTAAGTACTCAAAAAATTGGAGGGCAACTAGGCTTCCTCCCTCTCTCCTTTTTTCCCAATATCTTCCGATTAAAACTATGAGAAAGCCATTTAACCAAAAAGAAAATTAATATGCAAATTTTGTTTTAATCATTTATGTGCTGAGAGCCAAGATCAAAACAAGCATTAGTTAAAAAACGTCCAGAAATTAAATTTAAAAAAACCAAGTTTTTTTAAATGAAAGTAAGGAGCAACATTAAAACTTAAAACGAACAGAAATTACTCCGTATATGAAAGGGGCTTTTCCTCCTCAACGTCCTGCTCTTTACGCTAAAGTTTTTTACTGTTTTAAGAAGTAGAGTTAAGAGAAAGAGTCAAACTTTAGCGTAAAGAGCCAGACGTTTAGGAGGAAAAGCCTCTTTCTTTTACGGAGTAATCCTAGTACAAAGACAGCCCGTAAATATCCCCTCATTGTATATTTGCTCTAATTTATACAAGTTGCCCATGGCTTACAATATCAAACAGTTCGTGGTAACGAACTGTAGTAAGGAGCGATCCGGCTCAATAGTAACCAAAACTCTAAAAAATTGAATTTTGATATAAATAGCTACATCAAAAGAATTGCATTTTAATGCTGATTTTAAATATATAAGTTTCATCAAGTTTAGTCTTAGCCATCAAAAGTTACGAGCCTGAGAAAATTTGCCTTATTTAAGAAAATAGGGGGAAACACCCCTTAAAAGTCGTAGGATCTTAACAAAAATGACACCATCAGATTCAGCGTATCAGAGAACCCTACTGTAGAAGTTTCAATCTCCTATCTATAAAAATGTGGAATTTTGCATTTTTTGCCAAAAGACAAATCACGGGTGCGTGTTTATTTGTTTGTTTTTTTGTTTTTTTTCCAGGGGTCATCGTATCGACCAAGTGGTCCTAGAATGTCGCAAGAGGGCTCATTCTAACGGAAATGAAAAGTTCTAGTGCCCTTTTTAAGAGACCAAAAAATTGGAGGGCTTCTAGGCCCCCTCCCACGCTCATTTTTTTCCCAAAGTCAACGGATCAAAATTTTGAGATAGCCATTTTGTTTGGCATAGTCGAAAATCTTAATAACTATGTTTTTGGGGATGACTTACTCCCCCACAGTCCCTGGGGGAGGGGTTGCAAGTTACAAACTTCAACCAGTGTTTACATATAATAATGGTTATTGGGAAGTGTACAGACGTTTTCAGGGGGATTTTTTTGGTTTTGGGGGTAGGGTTGAGGGAGGGGGCTATGTGGGAGGATCTTTCCTTGGAGAAATATGCCATGGTGGAAAAAAATTCAATGAAAAGGGCGCAGGATTTTCTAGCATTACTATAAAAAAAAAAAATGAAAAAATAAACATGAAAACGTTTTTTCAAATGAAAGTAAGGAATAGCATTGAAATTTAAAACAAACAGAGATTATTACGCATATGAAGGGTTCTAAAAATACTTTAGCATAAAGAGCGAGGTATTTAGGAGGAGATAAATACTTCGCTCTTTATGCTAAAATATTTTTAGTGATTTCAACTATTTATTCTACGGCCTATTTGATTCAGGGGTCATTCTTAAAGAATTGGAACAAAACTTACGATTTAGTGTAAAGAGCGAGGTATTAACGAGGGTACAAACCCCCTCGTACACATAATAAAAATATAAGAATATAAAAGTTTGTTACGTAAGTTAATTCTTAAGTTACGTATATTTTTCACTAATAAAAACGTTCGTTGAATATTAAAAGTTCTAGTAGCCTTTTTAAGTAACCGAAAAATTGGAGGGCAGCTAGGCCTCCTTCCCCACCCCTTATTTCTCAAAATCGTCTGATCAAAACTAAGAGAAAGCCATTTAGCCAAAACAAATTAATATACTAATTTCATTTCAATAATTTATGTGCGGAGAGCCAAAATCAAACATGCATTAATTCAAAAACGCTCAGAAATTAAATAAAAAAAAACTAGTTTTTTTAACTGAAAGTAAGGAGCGACATTAAAACTTAAAACAAACAGAAATTACTCCGTATATGAAATGGGTTGTCCCCTCCGCAGTCCCACGCTCTTTACGCTAAAGTTTTTAGTTGTTTTAAAAAGTAGAATTGTGGCAAAGAGTCAAACTTTAGCGTAAAGAGCGAGGGACTGCGGAGGGGACAACCCATTTCATATACGGAGTAATTTCTGTTCGTTTTAAGTTTTAATGTCGCTCCTTACTTTCAGTTAAAAAAACTAGTTTTTTTTATTTAATTTACACAAGGTCTTTTTTGAAACGCAAATTATGGAGAACAGATCCCGCCTCCTTTTAAGCTATGTAGCATTCTTATTGCCTCTCTTTTCCTTATAATTATTCTGCCTTTTCTTATTTTCCTGCTTATTGCCTCTTCTTTCCTTACAAGACAATTAGACAAGATTACGCATATAAACGTGAATTACTTCAAATCTAAGATAAATAAGAAAATTTAACGGCGTTCTATTTAAGCATTGTTAGTAATGCTCACCTTATCCACGTCAATGCTTAAATAATAAAGGATCTTTTTTACCCTCATGCGCTATTAAGACAAGCCACTACGACAATTAAGACGGTGTTTTAGCTGTTAGAACATTATTATTCGCCTTTTTCACTGACATTGAGTCGTTTAAGCGTTAAATGTGAACAAAAAAAAAAAAAAAGAAAATAAAGCTATGATTAAGCTAACATTGCCTGGGAACAAATAATTTTCATTCCTGTATCTTCCATGGAATTTAATTCTTTAATTCCACGGATCAGTGATGCAAGTATGGCTGTTATTTAAACTAATCAAATATTAAGTTTATTTAAACTAATCAACTATAAAAGTTTCATTGAGTCAGTAGGCATGCTGGAATCTATTCCGCAGACTGGTGGTTTAGCGAAACCTCAAAAATTATGCGAATCAATGAGGAACGTGGGGATTCTCAAAGAGGCATCAATCGGGAGTTAGGTTATGAAAAATAGCACATTTGGTAGTATAATTAAGAAAAAATATCCCATCCCTGATTTTGAAAATTAATTTTCGGTTGTTTGCTGAGGAGCAAACAACCGTTGAAGCCTCACCCCGCCCGCTGCATTGATCGGTTATTCTAATGAAAAAATAAGCCCTCAAAGCAAAACAGGAGGGAAAGGCCAGAGGCTGCTAAAAATGTGTAATTATTAATAAAACTGTGTATATCAAGCGTTAATTTAGCTCTTTTTCGGGAAGTTGGTTGTAACTTTACTCTCTAGCTTGTTTCGCCGTCCCTCTTTGTGCACCGCCCTCGGTGCTTTCCTATCTTGCCGCCCTAGATCCGGTCCTGCTACATGCCTACTTGCTATGCTTTAATTTTAGACCTGGATACTCTGGTGCTTATTGTTTTGAGCTCTATTAGATTTAACACAATAAAACACAAAAAGATTTGGATTAATTAAAAAAAACTTGAACTATTCTTGCGGGGCCCTAACCGCTATTTTTGGCAAAAGCCCTTCGACCCACGCCAAAAATGTTGGTACTCTTTTTAGTAAGACAAGAAATAAAACGTGTGGGGGTTTCCCGGTAACTGATGGTTAACGACAAATTATTAAGTAATATTAAAAACGGTTTTGTAAAAACTGTAATTATTTTGTATAGTTATTTAAAAGATTTTGATGTTGCTCTTTGGGAAGGTTGTTAATCAAAACTAAGGATTACAAATCCATAATGAAGATATTACGTAATCCCAATATAAACGAAAATTTTTATGTTATGCAACATGACATGAATTGTACAAGAGGTGAATCCTACTGAAAACTGGCTTATGCTTTTTTAAATTTTGTTAACCTGCAGTCCCTTGTTGACAAAGGTTTTACCAGGTTTACATTATTTTTTTATATCAAATTTTTATCTCAAATCGGTTTTGACATCATAACCTGTGCTTCCACTATCCCCGAATTTTTTGAAATTTACTCAATTTTTTCCAGTAGGGAGTTTCAAAATCTCTACGAAAAAATTAACGCTAGGGTAATTAATAGCTCGTATTGCGTGTCCCATTTTTATTTTGGATAAGTTAAGGAAAACCCCTTGAAAATCCCGGAATTACAGAAGCATTTACCATAATTTTGATTGTGTTCTACTATTTCCAAATTTCTCCAAAAGAAAACTTTGTTCTCCAGGAATATTTATGAAAAATAATGACAGCGAAAGTTAACAATTCATACTATGTCCTATTTTTTTTGAGAAATCAGGGAAACCCTGAATAATTTGTGAAGAGTTGAAGTATTGCTCATAATTTCGATTTTTTTTTTTTTTCTATTTTGGTACGCAAGAAAAAAAAAGTATATAAAGCTTAAAAATTCGAAAATAAGTGAAACCAGCCGATCGGACATACTCAGTAAAAGAAGGTGATTTTCAGTTTTGCAGAAAACAAAGTCACCACCTATTTTCCCAAAAATCTTAGAAAAACTTTTTAACTTATCCTTTTTTATGCCAGAGATATTGTATCACCTTAAAATCTCTTGCTAACTGTCCAGGCAAAATTGATTCTCACTTCAGTTGGGTCTTTTCTTTCTGAGTCACTGCTGTTCGGGATTTAGAGTCAGGTCAGGTCAGTAGTTCAGTAATTTCGGAACTTAGAGGCATCTGAAGTCGGCACAGTGGTTTGTAGTTATGGTACCCAAATATGCCATTAAATTAATTTTCTAGTCTAACAATATTTTCTTTTAATTTGGTTCCAAGTAGTGGCCTAAATTAATTCAGAAAAATTGAAGTATTTTAACTTACGAACGGTTGATCAGATCTTAATGAAATTTTATGTTTGGAAGGATATCGTGTCTCAGAGCTGTTATTTTAAATCCCAACCAGATCTGGTGACATTGGGGGGGGGGGAGGGGGAAACCTAAAATCTTGGAAAACACAGAGTGGAGGGATCGGGATGAAACTTGGTGGGAAAAATAAGCACACGTCCTAGATACGTGATTGACATAACCGGAACGGATCTGCTCTATTTGGGGTAGTTGGGGGGGGGGGGGGTTAATTCTGAAAAATTTGAAAAAAATGAGGTATTTTTAACTTACGAACGGGTGATCGGATCTCAAAGAAATTTGATATTTAGAAGGATATCGTGTCTCAGAGTTCTTATTTTAAATCCCGACTGGATCTGGTGACATAAGGGGGGAGTTGGGAGGGAGAAACCTAAATTCTTGGAAAACACTTAGAGTGGAGGGATCGGGATGAACCTTGGTGGGAAAAATAACCACAAGTCCTAGATACATGATAGAAATAACCGGAACGGATCCGCTCTCTTTAGAGTAGTTGGGGGGGGGGTTAATTCTGAAAAATTGGAAAAAATGAGGTATTTTTAACTTGCGAACGGGTGATCGCATCTCAATCAAATTTGATATTTAGAGGGACATCGTGTCTCAAAGCTCTTATTTTAAATCTCGACCGGATCTGGTGACATTGGGGGGAGTTTGGGGGGGGGAGAACCTAAAATCATGGGTATTTTTATTTTACACTGGGGTATTTTTATTTTACGAACAGGTGATCGGATCTTAATTAAATTTGATATTTTGAAGGAATTAATGTCTCAGAGCTCTTATTTCAAATCCCGACCAGATCTTTTGACAGTGGGGGGTAGTTGGAGGGGGAAATCTTGGAAAACACTTGGAGTGGAGGAATCGGGATGAAGCTTGGTGGATAGAATAAGTAAATGTCCTTGACAAGTTATTAACGTAATCGTACTGGATTCGCTCTCTTTGGGGGAGTTAGGGGGGAGGGGTTCAGTGATTTGGCGAGTTTGGTGGTTCTGGACGTGCTAGGACGATGAAAATAGGTAGGTGTTACAGGGAGCTGCACAAATTGACTTGATAAAGTCGTTTTCTCAGATTCGACCGTCTGGGGGGCTAAAGGGAGAGAAAAATTAGAAAAAATTAGGTATTTATAACTTACGAGTGGGTTATCGGATCTTAATGAATTTTGATATTTAGAAGGGCATAGTGACTCAGAGCTCTTGTTTTTAATCCTGACCGGCATTAAGCATCTGATTTCCCTTTTAAATCAATCTATCGATTCTTAGAATTTTGTTAGAGCTCATACCATATGAGGTCTTGGCTCTTAGCTCTTCTTGCCTCGTCACAAGTGCCATGTGAGCTCTTAGCTCTTGTTTTTTAGGGTATACGGTAGTTTGAAGTGTGTCCAGTTCGGCAGCTATTTAACCTTTTAAAGAGGAGTGTAGATGACGCCTAAGGTTTAAAGTAATATTTTTTTTCCATTGTCATCACTGAGAGGAGTGGGGGTAGAAAATGAACTCAAGAAAACATTCCAATTGTAGCCTACGGAAAGGATTTAAGCTTTAACGTCAATCTTTATCAAACGAACTTATTTAAGATTTAATTTCATTATTATTTAATTTAAGATTAAGGCATACTGTTTATCGCATTCAGAAATTAGCTCGCCAATAGGTAAAACAGCTGAAATATTGTATATTTTGTAATATTTACGGTTCAATTTCACCTTAGAATGTTTAGATAAGAATGTGGAGTTCAATAACTCTCTCTCCCCGAAACATTTGTGTTTTCTGTCCTTTTCTCAGTCACTGGAGCTTGATGGGGGGGGGAGGATGTACGGTGCCAGAACCCCTTAGCATGTCTTATTCCAGATGGTTCGCCAGATTTTTGATGTTTTGATAATTTTATACCGCCCGGAACATCATATAATTTTGACCTAGATATCTAATTTATACTTTGATAGATTTATGGAATAATAGGATACTTTAGGAGGATATACCCATTCAAAATGAAATTTCTTCTATTACTGACAATTAGCAAGCGCTAATTCGGGCCAATCAGATTTTCGTTGGTTTACAAACTCCACAATTTCCTAATTGGGTGAAAAGTTCCAAGAAAAAATCTGAATGGCTCAAAATTTCGCTAGGTAAATTTTGGTATTAATAAAATCTCATTGTGAATGGGCCTTAAATGCATCTTTGCCGAACTCCTCTCTGCTCGCTTGGACCTTCAGCCTTAGCAGATGGACATATCTTTGCACTGCCCAATGTGGCTATAGTAACGTCTTACTGAAACATACGAAAAGCATTTAATGCGAATGCTATTTTTACGATGTCACATTTCCATTGCATGTCACAAAAAAAAATGAATTTATATATATATTGCACTCTCTTAGATACAGGACCGTTTGCAGAAAATTTCAAGTTTCTAGCTTAAGTAAGCCGAAAACTTTGAGGAAAATCTTCTCCGATTTAAGCTTCCGGCCAACCGTCTAGGGCTAAACGAAAAGCAGGTCGCCCATGGTCGGGGTGGAGGGATGTCGTAAGCAAAGATTTAAAGGGAATGGGAACTTCCTGGGAGGATGTAAAGAGGCTGAATTTGAATATAGTGGGATGGAGGAGGAGAATGCGTTTATGTTTTGGCCTCAGGCGGGTCGGTGCTGTGGTGAGCTGTTAGTAGTAGTAATAGATGTAAGCTTCCAGGTCCATGGTTTCTTTTTTTTCAAGAAGTATTTGTCACGCTCCAATACAAAAAAAGAAATGCACATATTTTATGAGCTTTGAAAACATGCGCTGTCTTTCATGCATCATGTTTGCCCCTTTAGGGGCAACCTAGTACAGAACGAACCCTAGCCAATAGTAGTAAAAATTTAAAACCGCGTGTCCAAAAATTATCAATAAAGGAAGCTGTTCTCCCCTAAAACATGTAGTGAAACAAAACCGAATTGGAAAATATCTTGACACAAAGCCGGATTAGAAAAACTTGACGCAAAATGGATTGTAAAAATTTCTGCAAATTTATCATCATGTTATTGCATCACTAGATTATAGCATGAAAAAAGTGACGGTAATTCAAGTTTGCAATCTGTTTTTACGTATATATGTAGATTGTTAGGAAAATGTAATAAATTTCCCAATTAATTTGTAAATATTGTAATTTATCTTCAACTATATTATACCTCTTATCCTTGTAAATCTAAATAGAATAGAATAGGTTTTATTTGCACAATCTCTCGTAGTCATAAAACTAAATGGCGCCTGTGCTTACAAAAAAGAAAAAAGGATTAAATCAAACGACAAAAAAAAAATCAGAAGACAAATAGTTTAAAATCAACAATTGTTATACTTTGATACAAAGACAGGGATGAATGAGTTGGAAAAACGATTTGTGCGTGAAGGAGGTGCTGCTAATCTGTCAAATTTCTTCAACCTAGTACTTCGATGTTTCACTAAAACTGGTGGTAGTATCGATCTGTATTTATCACTTCTGAGAAGATATTGGCCAAATTCAAGGATCAAACTGAGACGACGCTCTTGAAGAGAGGGAGTTTGTAAAGTGGATAATGCTAACTTATATTCGGTAAAAGCATCGCACAATATTACTTTGACTGCTCTTTTTTGTATTGACTCAAGCTGGTCACTTAGGTAAATAGTGTTATTGACTTAAACAAGCGCAAAGCTTTTTCACATTCAGTTTCAATTCACCAGAAAGTCGCAAGGTCTTTTTGTGAATGTGTGACCAGCCTGGGAAATGCTCCTCAAACAGGAAGTTTTAATACAGCAATAGGATATTTAAATTGGCCATATTATTTACTCTTTTTTAATTAATACAAAGTTTAAGAAATATAACTGAGGGGTCATCTGCTTTCCGAAATCGTATATATGTTTCCACATATGGTGGAAACACTATATGGGGGTGCTAAGCTTACCTTGCATTGCACGATGAGAGGTGGTGTGTGGGAAAACCCAGCGCTCTGAGATGAACACCTGGTGATGGAGAGGCGGACATCCCTTAGTCTAGTACAAGCCAGAGCCGGATTTAGGTTTTCCTTGGGGGGGGGGGATGTATATTTTGTCACCCCGTTTCACACTGTCTGCACTTTAAATATTACAATCTGAATGTATTTCCTGGGGGGATAATGGTATTTATTTGTTACATATAAGTTATTTGTTAAAAGTGCTGGTTTTATCAACCAACTGTTTATTTCCGCTTCTTAGAAAGAAAATTAAATATAAACAAAAACAAGTTTGTTTTAACGGAAAGTAAGGAGTGACATTAAAACTTAAAACGAACAGAAATTACTTAGTATGTGAAAGAGGCAGCTCCTCATCAACGCCCCACTCTTTACATTAAAGTTTGACTCTTTCTCTTAACTCTACTTTTTAAAACAGTAAAAAACTTTAGCGTAAAGAGCGGGGCGTTGAAGAGGAAGCAGCCTCTTTCACATACTAAGTAATTTCTGTTCGTTTTAAGTTTTTGATGTCACTCCTTACTTTCCGTTAAAAAAAACTTTTTTTTTTATTTAATTCATTATAGGACGATTTTGCTTTTCGAAATCCCTTATAATTTTACAAATGTAAAAATTAAACAGAATAGCAATAAAAACAAATTTTAACTCACAATCCAATTGTCAAATTAACTCCCTTTCTATGGGTGATTCAAATTCAACTAAACAAAACAGGCTCAAATAATAATCCTTACGACTTACGACAGAGTCTTATGACATTTAATAAAATGGTATAGGAGAGGTAGGGGTCGAACTCGACGTGGACACCCTCAACTACTCAGACACCATTGGGAGAAGATTTCTACAATAATTTTTAAGAGTGCCATCTAGACTTGATGCTTCAGGGACGAATTCCTGGTTTGGTTGATTGATCTTTTTCAAAAGTTAAACTGCCAAATCTGTTTAAGGTAGGTCAGTTTTTTTGCTCTGGCACCTTGCATATTGTTGTGCTAAGCAGTATGTGTAATACCAGATTTTTTTTCGCTTGTTTCTCTAAATTCGTTCTAAATCTAGAATCGTTAAAATTTGCCCTATCACCTTTTTCTTTAAGGATATTTTTCTAGATGGGTTTCACAGTCAGATTGTGAAGTAGAGGGGGGGGGAGGGTAATCCGGTCATTTTTTCGAACTGAGCTGGACAGTGTCTGGTTTTACCCTGCATGGGCAGGAGTAGATGATAGTTTTATTTCTTTTTCTACAACCATGAAACTTGAACTTTAAATGTGTTGAGTTTTAAATCTTAATTCATGAATTAGTTTCCGGATTCAGTAAGTGAAGAGACTGAATGTGAAAACGTCTACTTGACCACTTTTAGTGAGGTGGATTTGTTGCCGTTCGAAGTGACCGACTGATTTATTCAAGATCAGTTCAAATTAGTCATATGCAGTAGCCTTGGAAGTTAACAAAATTTGTCGGTCTCGTGGCAATAGTAGTATTTCTACTCCTGAACGATCAACTGACCCGAGTCCTGCTCCCAGGCCATCAACCACCAACCTGCAAGGTCAGTTTACTGACCTTGCAGGTTACCTAGAATAACCCCAGAAATAATTAGACAATTCCCGCTTATGGGAAAAGTTCTCGCAAGCTCTCGTAAGCGCCATAAAATAGGTAGAGCCAGGATACTGACTGACACTCTAGAAAAGGAAAAAGTTGAGACAAAATGCATGCAAAGTCAGGAAAAATAACCTAAGTAGACACCCATTCATGTTATGAGACATCTTGGTGAAGAAGAGAATAATGATGACCTGCCGTTCAGTCCCATCTTCCTTTTTAGTAGGAAATCACATCCTTGTCAAGTTCCAGCTTCACAAGTCAACCCACTGCTATGTTGGTTTAATGCAGGAGACTAGAAGTGAAGCTGTGATTAGTTTCATGCGCAAGAAAAACAAAAGATTTGCCTTCCCTGAGGCAGAAAATGTTGCAAGTATGGATTTACCATTTGTACAGGGCCCAGGGTAGATTTTTGGCCATCTTTTATAGCTTGTCCGGCTCAAGCCCCAGCGTGTCCAAACCAGCCCCACTAGCTGGACTTTGGTTTTGACAGCTTGGCCAAAATTATAGACGTAGATTTTGATAAAATTCCAAGAACCAAAATTTGAAACAAATCTCAAGCACTCCTTATTCTGAGAGGTATCTAGAAAACATCAAATTTTGGGTTTTTATTCATAAAAAAAAAAATCAGACATCTATTATTGGCAAACTGTGTCCAGTTCAGCCCCGAAACCCCCCCCCCTAATGTTCTGAATACTATACTTTTACTAACAGATTAAGGAAGGTCTATATTTCAACGATCCCTATCTGGTTTTTGCTGGGTTGTAAATCATTGAGACAAAATTTCAGAAAGTAGTGAGAAAATTATATCAATTAAAGAGTCACTAGGAATGGATAGTCAATAATGATAAATCACAAGGTTAGCAATTCTGGGGGCAAAGGTTGAAGAAAATGTATTCTTAATTATTTGAATATTTTATAATTAACCCGCTATCATCAAAATCAATTCACTTTAAATTAAAATTTTTTGTCCATTTTAACGTTAATGCGGGGCGCGATTGGGTCCAATCGCCCTTTATCCAGCCCTGGAGTTATTAAGTGTATGGCAAGTGTAAGTTTGATGAGAGACGACAAGTGAAAATAATGGGGGATGAATGTTTAGCAAGTATGAAAAATTTAGGACGATTTCTTAGGTTGGCAGTAGCATAGAAGAAGATTTTCTCTATTTGTGTTGTGTAATGTTTATGTAACGAAAATTATTTAAATATAATTGTCGCTTACTAAACAGAAAATAATAAATAAATAATAATAATCTCTACTTAACATATTTAATAAATGAGAACCATCTTCTGAAAATAAAAAATCTGCTTAAGTTTTGTCAAATATCGTTGTAAAATTCTATTTTACATCTAAAGTTATTGCTTGATTCTAAAAATCGGCATACTAGACATAGAGTGATTTTCAAGAACCAAACAATTATAAATTTATTCAAAAACTAAACATGAAGGGTGAGAATTATACTAAATGTATTGTTTAAAAATAAATATTATAATTTATTTCTTAATTTAAAGTCTCAGCTAAAATAAGAATCTGCGCAATAGGCTTTTAAGCCATACTATAGAACACCCAAAATAAAAATCCTGGAGAAAAGTGGTTTCCAGGTAGTAAACAAAAAAATATTAGGTAAAAATCAGCAAAAAAAAGGTAAAAACATGTAGTGTCAAACACTTTAAGAAAGTGCAGATGTCTTTCGAAATCAAAATGTTGTTTTTTACGTACGGAAAGTATTGTCAAAATAAATTTTTAGCTTTACACTTTCACCGATCATGGTAACATTGGAAAAAAAATGGCGTATTGCCCTAAAAACATCCCACTTTTGGAATAATTAAGAGAGAAATCTTAGAGAATTGTGGTTTCCATGTCCAAAATTTCTTGAAAATTACCAAGAGAGCAAATTTTCTTCTCAAGAAAGGACTTGCACTGTCTTTGGTAGCAGCTGGTAGCAACTTAAAAAATGGGTAAAAAATCAGCAAAAACAAGCTAAAAACATATAATACCTTTAGAATGATAAGTTTTCTTTGGAAATCAAAATATATTTTTTTACGCACGAAAATATTTATTAAATATTTTTTAACTTTGTTTATTCACTTCCATGGTGCGTGGCGATACTGACAAAAATGCAGTATTCCCCTAAAAACTTCCTACTTTTAGAACAGCCAAAGGAGATCAATTACGGTTTTCAGGTACGAAAAGACCTAATATGTGTGCAATTACGGTTTTCAGGTACAAAAAGACCTAAAATGGGTACAATTATGGTTTTCAGGTGCGAACAAACGTAAGATGGGTGCAATTATAATTTTAAGGTACGAACAAAACTAAGGTAGGTGCAATTACGGTTTTCAGGTACGAAAAGAGCTAAGATGGGTGCAATAAAGGTTTTCAGGTACGAAGAAACCTGAGATAGGTGCAATTACGGTTTTCAGGTACGAACAAACCTAAGATGGGTGCAATTACAGTTTTCAGGTGCGCACAAACCTGAGATGGGTGCAATTACGGTTTTCAGGTAAGAAAACACCCAAGATGGGTGCAATAACAGTTTTAGGTATGAACAAACTTAAAGCGAGTAAAAAAAATGTTTCCATTGCAATTGTCCTTGATGCTTTAAAGCTTCAAAGGAACATTCGAAATATTTTTCTAGACAATCCATAAACAATATCTTCTAAAGAAATGCTTCAAGAAATCATTTTCGCACCCTTTTATCTTTTTATATGCCCTCTTACTTTGGCATGGCTAAAACACTCACCTGATTAAACACAAATACAGTTGAAAAGGAGAAAAAATATATTTATGCTTCACAATACAATCCAGCAATCCAAATTCGCTTCAAAATTTCCTTTTGCAATAAAGAAAAATGTGCGACTAAAAGTTTTTACATGGGTCCAGTGAGCTACGTTTTCACACAAAAAGCTGAGCAAGCTGCATTTTCTGTTTCCCGTTACGTTCCATCCGTTTTTTGCTGCAATGTGTCGCAACGGTTTCAATAACTGCGTTAAGATATTTAGACCAACTAGTTGAAAAGGGCATTTTTAAAAAAATAATGTCTTTTTACCCCTTTTCCGTGTTTTTTATTTCGTTTCGTAATTTCTAGTTTTGCTGTTCACGTTTTGACAAACAGAACAAACTCATTTAATTTAGATAGTTCTGCGTATATGCTGCGTAAAAGGTCTTTTGCGTAGAAAACGCAGCCCTGTGAGCCCATGGTTAGATAAGAATAGCTGAAGGTGCAACAAGAATAAAAAAAAAACATGGCAGTTACTTGAATAAAAGCAAAAAATTGAAAACGTTAGAAAATAACCCTTAATAATAATTCTCACTAGGATATTACCCTTATAAATTCTACGCTTTAATGGTTTCACTGAGTAACAAATTTAAGAAAAGTAATTAACCGAAAACAATGTTTTTCCTATTTCATTTGCAATATTACCCATACTCTAAATAGATGGCAGATAAAAAGATTTTACCGAAAAATTCCAATTATTATTTTCTTCCATTTTTTTGTAAATTAATCTGTTTGGAATCAAAATTAATCCAAGTAAAACTGGACCAGTTACAAAGAATGTAAATTAAATTACACTAACAAAAAAATTTCATACAAAATTACTGAAAATCTTTCCCAAATATTTGTCCTCCTTCAAAACAAAAGAAAAAATCTTTAAAACGTTTCCTCATCACTGTGTCCAACCAACATGCACTGATATAAAAAGTTAACATGCGTTACATATTACATATAGCTATAAATCTACATAATAGACCCCTTCCTCTAAGTGGATAAACAGGACTGATATCTATCTGTTAAATCCGTGCCCACATCTCAGTTACACCTTCTTAGTCGCCGGGGCTGGACGCCCAAATCTCAACTCTCGTCCCTTCCACAGAAAAAAGGCTCATCTCATCCAAAAATTCTTCCTTTTTTTATTTATTTTTTACAACTTTTGATTTTCTGAAAAATACTGATTGGGATAAAATTTAAGCTTTAAATATATAATTAGATTGCAAAAAACATTTCAATATCATAAAATACTGTTTTAAGCACACGATTTTCTGGAAAATACCATTTACAGTAATTTACAAGCACCATATCCTAATATTTTTCTTACATCCAAAAGCTAAAAGCTACAAATTATTTAAAATTTTTCAGACTTGATTCTTTATTTACAAGTTTTCAACACAGGACAGAAGAAGAACCTGAATTCAAACTATTGTATATCCCCCACCCCCCAGAGATTAATATCACAAAATGTAAAATTATAAATACAATATAACCAGCTTTTGAAGATAGAAAACAACAAAAAATAATGCAAATAGAAGCACATGATTTGAGGATTTTTCCAGGCCAATAAAAGTTCACAGACCTGGAAAGACACGGGTTGAGGTAACTGTTATCACCATCTACGGAAGTAAAATGAACGGATTTTAACATTTATACGTTTACTTAATAAAAACAAAGGTTATGTTGCTTTATATTATATCTACCCTAGCAAGTTTTTCGGCTTTAGTTTTCCGTTGAAATTTTTATCTTATATTTTTTCTTTATATGAATTTTTACGGTTTTTAAACCTTTTTTTACTTTTACACTAGCTTGAAATATAAGAAACTACACATATGAATGGTATGACCAGGAGGGAGGGTTCAAGATTTTACCCATTAATATACTTAGTTTAAAGGCTTAGAAAAGGGCGCTGTCACGACGAAAAGACTTTCAAGGAAAATATGACACAACCAAATTAACTTAAAATACGAGAAAATTAGATTTTCCCAAATTCCCTCTTTAATACTTTCCGCGATATTCCTACTTCTTTCCCCACCCCTTTTCTGTTGACAAAGTATTCAGTATTAGTTAAATCAAGAAGTTGTGTGGCCTAAAGCGCAATTTCTGAAGATTCCACGAAAATATCCATTAATTCCCAACGAAAATATCATAATCCCTTCTCCCTCGCTGTTTTGTTGAAAAGTGTAAATTCCTGACACGAAACAGACGCAATCCGAATATTCACCCTTTTTGCCGGTTGCCCGAACACTCAGCTGCCGAAAAAACTTCAATTCCTGTCAGAGCTTAGCTTAAGATGAAACTGTATCTATTTTTTAATTACAAACATAAAAGGAGATTTGTTGAAAAGTATATACTTAGGAGACGAAACATAGGCCATCCGAATATTCGTCCACCTGAAGAATTTTTTCTTACTAGTGACTCAAATATTCGGTAGCTGAAAAAAAAGAAACTTCAACTCCTGCCAGGATTTCACTTTGGAGTTAACTCTACTTACTTTTAATTACAAGCAGAAAGCCAGTTTTGTTCAAAAGTGTTGATTTCTAGAAATAATCCCTGTCTGGAGTAGGCAATTCATGTGGAAAAGACTGAGTGAGCGTCGTTAAATTCTAATATTAAATATTTTTAAGCATATAAAGGATTATTCAGTGGCGGAAATTCTTTGTTTATATAAAATCTATGAAGAATTCACTGTATCTGGTCGACCCTTATCTGAGTCTGATGTCGCCTTCAAAAGGGACTGTAAGTAGACGTAGTGCAATGGTTTTGTTTCAGACAATAGTTCGATTGCATCTTTAATTCGAAACCATTTCCGTTTTCGTCCGATATTTTTTGAGTCGTCCCATTCCTCTAGTTCTTCGTTGACAAGTAATACGTAGACAGCAGTGCGGTGTCGACGCTCTTCGTTCTATTAAAAAAAACTTCCTTATTTCAATTATATATATTTAAATAGAATCAAAATACTATACAATACACTAAATACTCGATGTTACATTTATACCGAGACATTTAAATTTTAAAATAACTAGGCCATAAATAAGAGCTGTTTTATCTTTTTCAACGGATGTTTAATGGCCCTTGGGAATTTTAATAGCCTGACCTTTAGGGGGTCTCCATGTCACTTTTACTGGGACTGCAACTTAAACAACAAAATTATCGAAAAAAATTGTTAGTACAAAAAAAAGAAGATTTTTAATGCAGACTTCCTTACTTCAATTAATCATATTTAAATAAAATCAAAGTGTTATACAATACCCTAAATATAAAGTGTCACATTTATACTGAGACATCTAAATATAAAATTAGGCACTAAATACGAGCTGTTTTCTCTTTTTCTACAGATTCTCATTTCCCCTTAGGGGAACTTCAATGACTTGTATTTTAATGAGCTTCTATGCCACTTTCATCAGGACTGCAACTTCAAGAATGAAAAAGATATCAATCTCTACAAATCTCTTTACATATTATTATTTATGAAAAGGTAAAAGATTTTATCGGGAGGGGTTATTAATCACCCTGTGGAAAATAAAAAATAAAATCTACAGTGACCCAATATCTCACTATATGACCTCGGTAGAGCAATTATTTGACTGAAATCAACATGAAGCTGGAATACCATGTACCAGCGGATAGAAGAAGCTTTCCCACGTCTCGTGAGACTTTGATGACCTTTCAGGAAAAAAATATTTTGAAAAAAAAATCGTAAAAAGAAAATTTGCTGGTTGGGTGACATCTTTTATGTGAGCATGGCAACCTCTCTGCCTTCAGACAATACAAATTTCTCACGATTATGGGAGGTTTTGTCAGTTTTTGTTTTTTTGTTTGTTTTTTTTTTAGCTAAAGAACTGGTCTTGCGTCTTTCGAAGTTTTTCGTCATAATGCGTACATTTCGACTATACTTGACCGAATTTAAAAGTTATTACAGTTAAAGAATTTTAAAAAGCAGCAAAATAAACCTAGGTTACATAGAACAGCACTAACCATTGCTGAAATGTGAAAAAAAGTCTGAGATTCTTGAAACTTGAAATTTTTAAAAGCAGCAAAATAAATCTAGGTTAATAGAACAGCACTACCCACTTTTGAAACGTGAAAAGGTCTGAAATTCTTTAAATTTGAAATATTAAAAAGCAGCAAAATAAACCTAGGTTACACAGAACAGCACTAACCACTGTTGAAATGTGAAAAAAGTCTGAAATTCTTCAAATTTTAAAAAGCAGCAAAATAAACCTAGGTTACATAGACCAGCCCTAACCACTGCCGAAAAGTGGAATTTTAAAAAGTAGCAAAATAAACCTAAGTTGCATATACCAGCACTGGCCACAGCTGAAATCTGATTGAACAGGAAATTCTTGCATTAGACTTAAAAAGGTGGCATAAGGTTTAAAACATAATGATTAATAGAAGCCTCACTACCCCCCCCCCCATCAAAGTTGCTCGAAATTCCAAATTTCAAGCCAGTTGCTTAACCTTGCAGCAGAGGGATTCAATCCCTGGACCAAGTATTGCCAAGCATAAGATCAATTCACTGTCCTACCACACGGTTGTGATCCGAGTAACAGATAGATTTTCTAAAACTCAAGTCATTATCCCCTTAAAATTGTTCTTTAACTAGGTTTATACGTGAAAAGTGAAGTTTATTTTGCCTGAACATTCTTTCTAAAATGATCAAATTAAACCTTGTACGCATGGGGTTGACGGGCCAATGAGTTATAACACCATAGGTTGGACTGACTAAAAAGTCTCACTTTTACTAAGTTTCAGACTTTTGTAATTTTCGACTGGGGTATTTCTCAAATACCCCAATGAACTGAGCACGAACATGTGACTGAACTGCCCTACTGATCTTCTCTTCAGGGTTTAGAAAATAGTTTTTGACAATTTTCTCTGAAAATGAAAAATGTCAAGTTGAAAATGAAAGGTATAGCGGTCGATGCAGAATTGATGTTTGGGTGGGACTTAAACGAAACTTGTACTCCCCCACTGCAATTTTCCAGACCCCATCAATATAATTAGTTTAACTTTCGACCTTCAGTGAGGGGGTGTAACGTTCCCTAAAATCACCCCCTAGATCTGCGCCTGGTCAGACACGACCTTTATCTCACATTGCATAAAAAAAAGTTTTTTCCACTGAAAGTAAGGAACAACATTAAAACTTAAAACAAACAGAAATTATTAAGTATGTGAAGGGGACTGTCCTTCCTAAACACCACGCTCTTTACGCTGAAGTTCTTAGTATTTTTAAGAAAGCTACTTATTGTTCTAATTAAACGACGCTTGTATTTTAGGAGTCGCTCTTACAGAATTGAAACAAAATTCAAACTTTAGCGTAAAGAGCGAGGTGTTGAGGAGGGGGCAATCCCTTTCATATACCTAATAATTTATATTTGTTTTTAAAGTTGCTATCTTGTTTCAGTTGAAAAAAACTTGCTGGTTTTTCATTTAATTTCTGGTCGTTTTCTAAATAATGCCAGGAAATCTGGTGCCACCTCCACGGAAAAATCCCCCTTCCCATGGAAATATCCTCTAGACAATTCATTCCTGGTGAAAATGTACCCCGGATAATTACCCTTAACAACTCCACGCATAAAGTTGAGACGGAAAAGAGAAAGCAAGACACATAAAAAAAATTTTATACAGGAATTCTAGCAAATTCCGCAGTACATTCCACTGACAAGTTTACCCCCCGGAAGCTTCCCTCCTCATGGAAAAAGCCCCAGAAGAAAATCCCCCCACCCTAAAATGTATACATACTTCCCAATAACAAATACTGTGCGTAAACAATGGGCAAATTTTGTAACTTAAAGACCTTCCCTCTGTAGCTGTGGGAGGGGGGGGGGGTCGCGTTATATTCAAAGGCATAGTTATTGGGTCTTTTAACTACGATGAACAAAATGGCTATCTAAAATTTTCATTGGATGATTTTGGTAAAAATGGGGAGGGGGCCTAGTTACCCTCCAATCTTTTTGGTCACTTTAAAAAGGCATTATAACTTTTAATATATGCGTGAATGACCTCTCTAACGATATTCTACGACCACTGGGTCGATACGATCACCCCTGGAAAACCAAAAAAAAAACAACAAATAAACACGCATCATCCTTGGTGTTTCTTTTGCAAAAAATATATAATTCCCCGTTTTTGCAGATAGGAGCTTGAAACCTCTTCAGTAGGGTTTTCTAATACGTTGCATCTGATGGTGTGATTATCATTAAGATTCTATGACTTTTCCGTAGTGTTTCTCGCTTTTTTTCGAATATTAGGCAAATTTCTCAGGCGCATAGCCTTTAATGGATAAGATCAAACTTAAAGAAACTTGTATATTTGAAATAAGCATAATAAGCCAATTGTTTTGATGTATCTATTGGTATCAAAATTTTGTCTTTTAAAATTTCGGTTACTATTGAGCCAGGTCACTCCTTACTTAAAGTTTGTTACCACGAACTGTTTGATACTATCTTATGACCATCTAAAATACTACTTCAAGCAAACAGTTGCAGGTGATGACTTTTAAACTATCTCCGGGACCCAACATAATTGTTAGTCTGCCAATCAAGCCATATTATGGCTCCCAACCCCCCATTGCACTTCCTGGCTGAAGGGCCAAGAAACGGAGATCAGCACCGCCGGTACGGACTGTAAAGTCTAATGCCGTATCCTTTACCTTTTTTTTTATTATGCGGCACCATGACATTATAAAATTCCAAGTCGCAAAACTTCTCCTGGGTCCAATTAAAGTTCATAAAAAAATTGATTATCCAGAATTTAGTTGCTTTTTATATATTAAGCGAGTCAAGATAAATATGACATTCTATATGCAATGATTAGAATACAAAATTCATTTTTAGGATCTTCATTTTCAGATTTTCAAGCAAACAGAATTTAAGGAACTAGGTTACACTGCTTTTCAAGGGGAAAATTTAGGACATATTTGAACTGTTAAAAGGCCAATTTTTTTCCTGGCAAGCTTGAGCACAGGGAATGTTCTTAAGAGTATTTTATGTCGTTGAACCAGTAAAATTTGCAAGGTGTCCTGGCTAAGTGGTTGGCACACTGGTTTGAGAATTCTTTATCCATGGGGCACAGCTTCGATCCCTGGAGTAGCCAGCTATTTGGTTCGGGACGGGGGTCAGTAGCGTGACTCTGTAAGCTCAGCCAGAGTAAACCCAGCTCTAAATGGGTACTGGAGAAATCTGGGGAAGGTAAGCAGGAAAGGTGTGCAAAAGCACAGGATGGCTTGCCCCCAACCCCACTGCACTTCATGGCTGAAGGGCCACGAAACGGAGAACAGCCCCACCGGTTTGGACCTTAAGGGTCTGGTGTCGTCATACTTACTTACTTACTTTACTTTTCGCAAGGTGGCACTATGGGACTGAGGGTGATATCCAACCACGAACTTTTTAATCACAGTCCCTTAGGTCTCTGCATGAGCTTTCTCACGTGACAAATCGAATCCAAGCATATCCAACACTTTACTATTAGTTGAAAATCTGTAAACTACGATACTACTACAAAAAGCTACAACTGTTTTGACAAGAGGTGCTACTATCTGTTATTAGGTGTATCCGTGCAGCAGACGTTTACCGCTGATAGCAGAAAGATTTACACACAAAAAAAGAACCAAACAAATTACCACTAGAGATGGACATCAAAGAGATAATCAAGGACTTCCCGAACATTTTGATTTCTCGGTATTCATTTTATTAAGGTTGGTTTCCTCGTATACTGGGTATTTTCTCTCTACTTCTCTATTACTTGTGTAAAATATAAAGTAATTTGTTAAACAACTATTGTTCTTTCTTCTTTTTTTATAGAAGAAGATGACAAATCATAAAAACAGATTCATTGAAGGCAAGGGACGCAAACACTGAGCATACTGAGGGTGGAGGGAGCAACCCTTCCCCATTAAACAAAAAAGGGTTTGTCATTTTACCACATATATGGTAAACGTTCGCACTTTTATGTTACATCAGAACAAAAAAAATGAATCAGTTCACCAGATTTACAGCCATTAGAAAAATTTACAATGAGATACAGCTAATACCCAGACTTAACAAGAGGTAATTTGAGCCAATCAAAATTTTCACAGAATTTTCTGATTGGCTGAAAGAAATCTAAAAAATGTTGATTGCTACAGATTCATGCTAGCTACATCTCGTGATTGTGAATATCTCACTACGAATGTTGCATAAGCAACAGTGACTGAAGAAGACGCAGCCACATGGGAATGGAGACTCCAGACCACCATTTCCAAAAACAAATAACTTTTAAGGACTTATTCCAAACTGTCGAATAATGTTCAGATTGTCCACAAACTTTCAGTGTTGAGATATTTACACCTCCTCACATCCTCGGCCCAAAATTAGCCCTTAGAGATAATTCTTTTGACTCGAGGCTGTTCATAAAGTGCATATTTAAATTGTTGGTATAAACATTGTACACAAGAGTTCTAAGGGGTTCCGAATCTCACCTCGATTAGAGATTTAACATATCAAATTCCCATTTCTTTACCTTATATTGACAATATATGCAGTGCATCGGGAGGGAGGGGGGCATCCTCAATATCACGTTCGAAATTGGTTCGTTTAGCATTCAGTTCCCTCCTTTTGTATCATAAAAATATTAGTAGGTATTTCTAATCTGATCTTTGTCTGACATACTTTGTATTAGTTATCTTAACGCGTTAATGCTATCTGTGGCATCAGAACTAAATACAAAAGATATTGCCAAAAAAAAAAGAACTTAAAGAGCTGTGTTACTCCGCAACACAACTGTATAGCATTGCTCCTTTAAAAGGTGTTAAATATCCCGAGTCCATCAGATCCTGAAAGCCTGGACTTCTGCTCTTTCGTTTGATCGCAGTCGTTTTTAATTTCACAGCAGACGGTTTCTTTCTATCACTTTTGTTTTATTCAAAACATTTTTTAGAGGAAAAGTAAATAAAAAAAAAGCCACAGAATTTTAGCAGAAGAATTTTGGGAATACTTGGAAACGCTAAGATATTTTCTCAATATTAATTCTGCAGGAATCGTACCGACAGAAGGTAGCTTACCTATAACTCTAACACGTTTAAATATTTTTCTACAATATTATATAGAAATCGATTGTTGCATAAAGATAACATTTCAGAGAATACCCCTCGGTCAACATAACAATTTCTCGTTTTCTAGATGACTAAGACGGAAACAGATGGCAGTCTCGTACGACACCTGTACAATTTTTAAAAACAATATTACTGAAGTATCAGTTAAACGGTCTCAATTTATGGATTTTTTAGTGTGCGTAATTCTAGGATTTAACGCCATTTCGCACTCATTTATTTAACGTCGAGTTAAGCACTAATACCTTTAGCATTGCTATAGTATTATAAATACGTAACAAGAGCTAAGAGCTCATATGGCGTGAACTCTAGCAAAATTCTAAGAATCAATAGATTGATTTAAAAGGAAAATCAGAGGCTCAATACCGGTCAGGATTTAAAATAAGAGCTGTGAGACACAAATTCCTTCTAAATATCAAAATTCATTAAGATCCAATCACCCATTCGCATGTTAGAATTCATCATTTTTAAAATTATTTCCTCTCCCTAAAGCCCCCTAGATAGTCGAATCGGGGAAAACGACATTATCAAGTCAATTTGTGCAGGTCCCTGACACGTCTACCAATTTTTATCGTATTAACACGTCCAGAAACACCGAACTCGCCAAAGCACTGGACCCCCCTAACTCCCCCAAAGAAAGCGGATCCAGTCAGGTTACGTCAATCACGTATCTACGAAATTTGCTTGCTCTACCCACCAAGTTTCATCCCGATCTCTCCACTCTACGCGTTTCCCAAGATTTCCGGTCGGGAAGATCTGGTCGGGATTTAAAATAAGAGCTCTGAGACATGAATTCCTACGAAATATCATATTTCATTAAGATCCGGTCACCCGTTCGTAAGTTAAAAATTCCTCAATTTTTCGAATTAATACACCCCCCAACTCCCCCACAGAGAGCGGATTCAGTGCGGCTATGTCAATCACGTAACTAGGACTTGTGCATATTTTTCTCACCAAGTTTCATCCCGATCTCTCCACTCTAAGCGTTTTCCAAGATTTCCTGTTTCCCCCTCCAACTTCCCCCAATACCAACTGATGCGGTCTGGATTTACAATAAGAGCTCTGAGACACGAGGTCCTTCTAAATATCAAATTTCATTAAGATCCGATCACCCATTCGTAAGTCAAAAATACATCTTCTTTCAATTTCCTTTCTCTCTCCAGCCCCCAGATTGTCGAATCGGGGAAACAACGGTTATCAAGTCAATTTGTGCAGGTCCCTGACACGTCTACCAATTTTCATCGTCCTAGCACGTCCAGAAGCACTGAACTCACCAAAGCACTGGAAATCCCCCCAAATCCGCCAAAGAGAGCAGATCTGGTCCAGTTATGGCAATAACGTATCTAGAACTTGTGCTTATTCTTCCCATCAAGTTTCATCCCGATCTCTCCGCTCTAAGTGTTTTCCGAGATTTCCGGTTTCTAAGAATTTTGTTTCCCCCATCCACCCCCTAAGACCCCGTATCCGATTCGAATTGAAAATGGAGCATCTGAGACACGAGATCTTTCTATATATCAAGTTTCACTAAGATCCGATCACCCATTCTTAAGATAAAGATACCTCAATTTTCACGTTTTCCAAGATTTCTGGTTTCCTCCTCCAACCTTCCCCCCCCCCAGTGTCACTGGATCTGGTCGGGATTTTAAATGAGAACTCTGAAGCACAAGAACCTTCTAGATATAAAATTTCATTAAGATCTGATCACCCGTTCGTAAGTTAGAAATACCTCATTTTTCTATTTTTTCCGAATTACCCCCCCCCCCCCAACTCCGCCAAAGAGAGCCAATCCAGTCTGGTTATTTCAATCACGTATCTAGGACTTTTGCTTATACTTGCCACCAAGTATTATCACGACCTCTCAACTCTATGTGTTTCCCAAGATTTCCGGTTTCTTCCTCCAACCCCCCTAATGTCACCGGATCCGCTCAGGATTTAAAATAAGAGCTCTGAGACACGAGGTCCTTCCAAAAATCAAATTTCATTATCTGTTCATAAGTTAAAAACACCTCATTTTTTCTAAAGGAGCAACACAGAGATCTCTTTAAGGACTCGTTTGAATAAGAAGTTGCAATATCTAGTAACTTTTTTATTTAACTAAAGATAATATTGTAATATAATGTAATTTTCAAGAAAGAATGCATCTTTATATACAAGATGATAATATATCACACGCACCTTTTACAAGGGATATACCATAATGAATTGATTCTATTACCTGATTTCCGGAAAAGTCATCAATTACACTTTTTTAAATGGCGTGTCAAATACACTTA